>NC_143047.1:43327500-43380000 GCF_057628025.1 Oncorhynchus mykiss
TCTGATTCTACATTCTGATTCTACATTCTGATTCTACATTCTGATTCTACATTCTGATTCTACGTTCTGATTCTATGTTCTGATTCTAAATTCTGATTCTATGTTCTGATTCTACATTCTGATTCTACATTCTGATTCTACATTCTGATTCTACGTTCTGATTCTCTGTCCTGATTCTACATTCTGATTCTACATTCTGATTCTACGTTCTGATTCTATGTTCTGATTCTAAATTCTGATTCTAAATTCTGATTCTACATTCTGATTCTACATTCTGATTCTACATTCTGATTCTACGTTCTGATTCTCTGTCCTGATTCTAAGTTCAGATTCTCTGTCCTGATTCTACATCCTGATTCTAAGTTGTACTGGTGGTGGTTGTACTAGTTGCTACCGTCAGGCCCCTTGGTGCTGTCTACAGCCGGCGTGTCCTCCAGGACCTGTCTGTAGTAGAGCTCGTAGTATTCCACAGAGTCGTCTGAGAACAGGCTCCAGCACACACGCAGAGACGTCCGCGTGGCCGAGTTAGACACCTGGGGGTTGATGACCGGGGCAGATGGGGCTGGAATGAACCATGATCGTGACATTACAGAGAGAGAGGAATAGCTGTATGTGAATTAGTTTGTACTGCATTGATGTTTTATTTTCCTCCACAGAGGTTTATTTCATGGTCTTGACACTTTTTCTAAGTGACTGTGACAACACGAAACTAAGTCTCTATTCTATTGATTTCCACACTGCCTCTCCCCACAGACAATTTTAAACACAAAGGACTTGATTAAGACTATTTTATTACAGGATTTTTAAAACATTTTGAAACTTCTCTCAAATGTGTGTCCTTCCGTGGAATCAGAGATTCTGAGAAACAAAACAAAGCTGTCTGAGGTGAGTCACCAAGTGGATCAAAGATAGACACATGTCACAGACCGGTTCTAATGACACCCTACTGTAGTGCAGTACCTTGGACTAGATCCTTAAGGACCCTGGTCAACACTATATAGGGAACAGGGCCCTGGTCAACAGTATATAGGGAACAGGGCCCTGGTCAACACTATATAGGGAACAGGGCCCTGGTCAACACTATATAGGGAACAGGGCCCTGGTCAACACTATATAGGGAACAGGGCCCTGGTCAACACTATATAGGGAACAGGGCCCTGGTCAACACTATATAGGGAACAGGGCCCTGGTCAACACTATATAGGGAACAGGGCCCTGGTCAACACTATATAGGAAACAGGGCCCTGGTCAACACTATACAGGGAACAGGGCCCTGGTCAACACTATACAGGGAACAGGGCCCTGGTCAACACTATATAGGGAACAGGGCCCTGGTCAACACTATATAGGTAACAGGGCCCTGGTCAACACTATATAGGAAACAGGGCCCTGGTCAACACTATACAGGGAACAGGGCCCTGGTCAACACTATATAGGGAACAGGGCCCTGGTCAACACTATATAGGAAACAGGGCCCTGGTCAACACTATACAGGGAACAGGGCCCTGGTCAACACTATATAGGGAACAGGTCCCTGGTCAACACTATATAGGGAACAGGGCCCTGGTCAACACTATATAGGAAACAGGGCCCTGGTCAACACTATATAGGGAACAGGGCCCTGGTCAACACTATATAGGGAACAGGGCCCTGGTCAACACTATATAGGGAACAGGGCCCTGGTCAACACTATATAGGGAACAGGGCCCTGGTCAACACTATATAGGAAACAGGGCCCTGGTCAACAGTATATAGGAAACAGGGCCCTGGTCAACACTATATAGGAAACAGGGCCCTGGTCAACACTATATAGGAAACAGGGCCCTGGTCAACACTATATAGGGAACAGTGTCCTGGTCAACACTATATAGGAAACAGGGCCCTGGTCAACAGTATATAGGGAACAGGGCCCTGGTCAACACTATATAGGGAACAGGGCCCTGGTCAACAGTATATAGGGAACAGGGCCCTGGTCAACAGTATATAGGGAACAGGGCCCTGGTCAACACTATATAGGGAACAGGGCCCTGGTCAACAGTATATAGGGAACAGGGCCCTGGTCAACAGTATATAGGGAACAGGGCCCTGGTCAACAGTATATAGGGAACAGGGCCCTGGTCAACAGTATATAGGGAACAGGGCCCTGCTCAACACTATATAGGGAACAGGGCCCTGGTCAACACTATATAGGGAACAGGGCCCTGGTCAACACTATATAGGGAACAGGGCCCTGGTCAACACTATATAGGAAACAGGGCCCTGGTCAACAGTATATAGGAAACAGGGCCCTGGTCAACACTATATAGGAAACAGGGCCCTGGTCAACAGTATATAGGAAACAGGGCCCTGGTCAACACTATATAGGAAACAGGGCCCTGGTCAACACTATATAGGGAACAGTGTCCTGGTCAACACTATATAGGAAACAGGGCCCTGGTCAACAGTATATAGGGAACAGGGCCCTGGTCAACACTATATAGGGAACAGGGCCCTGGTCAACACTATATAGGGAACAGGGCCCTGGTCAACAGTATATAGGGAACAGGGCCCTGGTCAACAGTATATAGGGAACAGGGCCCTGGTCAACAGTATATAGGGAACAGGGCCCTGGTCAACAGTATATAGGGAACAGGGCCCTGGTCAACAGTATATAGGGAACAGGGCCCTGGTCAACAGAATATAGGGAACAGGGCCCTGCTCAACACTATATAGGGAACAGGGCCCAGGTCAACAGTATATAGGGATCAGGGCCCTGGTCAACAGTATATAGGGCACAGGGCCTGGTCAACAGTATATAGGGAACAGGGCCCTGGTCAACACTATATAGGGAACAGGGCCCTGGTCAACAGTATATAGGGGAACAGGGCCCTGGTCAACAGAATATAGGAAACAGGGTGCCATTTGAGGAATACATAATCTCTGTTCAAGACAGACTTACATCACAGCCATAATCTCTCTTCAAGACAGACTGACATCACAGCCATAATCTCTCTTCAAGACAGACTGACATCACAGACATAATCTCTCTTCAAGACAGACTGACATCACAGCCATAATCTCTCTTCAAGACAGACTGACATCACAGCCATAATCTCTCTTCAAGACAGACTGACATCACAGACATAATCTCTCTTCAAGACAGACTGATATCACAGCCAGAATCTCTCTTCAAAACAGACTGACATCACAGCCATAATCTCTCTTCAAGACAGACTGACATCACAGCCATAATCTCTCTTCAAGACAGACTGACATCACAGCCATAATCTCTCTTCAAGACAGACTGACGTCACAGCCAGCCTCTACAATCATTAACTACAGAAGCAGCATGAAGATTGTCTGTATTCCCTATGTAGTGCACTGCTTTTGACAAATAGGCTCTGGGTCCAACGTAGTGTTCTATATGGGGAATAGGGTGCCATTTGGGACACAGTCATTGACTCAGTCAAACTTCAGCAGAACGAAAGCATCACTCAAAAGTGCCTGACTCGTCACTCCAGTGGCCCAATGTAATTAAATACTCAGAGAAATTAAATCACTTTTCGCATCAAAATCATTTGTTTCTAAGCAACCCAACTCCCCTAGCTAACCTCCATTTATATAAAAAGAGTAGAGTTTGGAGTCTGGAAGGATTTCTCTGGGGCTCTGCTCTACTCTGTTCCACGCTCATACTCTTGGTCTAAAATCAGGGATGGGCAACTTTGATGGAGGTGGGGGCCACACAAAAAATCTTAACTCATCATGGGGGGCCTTGCAGTGGCTCGCGGGTCTGCGTACCCACATCCATACCCCTACCTTGCCAGAAAAAAACATTTTAGCGGCCCCCCCTCTTGACAACGGAGAGAAAACGTTTTAGAGTAAAGTTCCTGTAAAATCTACACATTTTGGCATGAGGCGTAGAGAACATTTTGCCGTTTTAAAACAAGAATGTGGTAAATCTACACATTTTGGCATGAGGCGTAGAGAACATTTTGCCGTTTTAAAACAAGAATGTGGTAAATCTACACATTTTGGCATGAGGCGTAGAGAACATTTTGCCGTTTTAAAACAAGAATGTGGTAAATCTACACATTTTGGCATGAGGCGTAGAGAACATTTTGCCGTTTTAAAACAAGAATGTGGTAAATCTACACATTTTGGCATGAGGCGTAGAGAACATTTTGCCGTTTTAAAACAGAATGTGGTAAATCTACACATTTTGGCATGAGGCGTAGAGAACATTTTGCTGTTTTAAAACAAGAATGCGGCAAATCTACACATTTTGGCATGAGGCGTAGAGAACATTTTGCCGTTTTAAAACAAGAATGCGGCAAATCTACACATTTTGGCATGAGGCGTAGAGAACATTTTGCCGTTTTAAAACAAGAATGTGGTAAATCTACACATTTTGGCATGAGGCGTAGAGAACATTTTGCCGTTTTAAAACAAGAATGCGGCAAATCTACACATTTTGGCATGAGGCGTAGAGAACATTTTGCCGTTTTAAAACAAGAATGCGGTAAATCTACACATTTTGGCATGAGGCGTAGAGAACATTTTGCCGTTTTAAAACAAGAATGCGGTAAATCTACACATTTTGGCATGAGGCGTAGAGAACATTTTGCCGTTTTAAAACAAGAATGCGGTAAATCTACACATTTTGGCATGAGGCGTAGAGAACATTTTGCCGTTTTAAAACAAGAATGTGGTAAATCTACACATTTTGGCATGAGGCGTAGAGAACATTTTGCCGTTTTAAAACAAGAATGCGGTAAATCTACATATTTTGCCATGAGGCGTAGAGAACATTTTGCCGTTTTAAAACAAGAATGTGGTAAATCTACACTTTTTGCCATGAGGCGTAGAGAACATTTTGCCATTTTAAAACAAGAATGCTGTAAATCTACATATTTTTCCATGAGGCGTAGAGAACATTTTGCCGTTTTAAAACAAGAATGCGGTAAATCTACACATTTTGCCATGGGGCGGGGAGAAGATTTTGCAAATGTATAACACATTTCATGCAATTCTACTCATATTGCCATGGGGCGAAAAGAAACATTTGCAGTTTTACTTCTTATTTACGGCAATTCTAGACATTTTGGCATGGGATGGAGAGAAATGTTTGAGTCCCCCACCCAAAATACAAAAAAATTATGTTTTTTATTTTAGACTTTGTAAATTGACCAGTTGCCCATCCATGGCCTAAATCTAATTACATTTAAATATATATATAATAATAATATTTTACCTTTATTTAACTAGGTAAGTCAGTTAAAAACACATTTTTATTTACAATGACGGCCTACCCCAGGCCAAACCCGAGCGACACTGGGCCGATTGTGCGCCGCCCTATGGGACTCCCAATCACGACCGCAAGTTTGTTAATAAAAATCTCAGATGTATCAACCGAGGCCAAAAATCATGGGATGGAAATGTCTGTACATTAAATGTACTACGTTATTCTGAATAAACCCGTTTTAAGAATAGAATTATGTGATCAGAGGGGGATGTAAAAAAACGTAAATAAAAATGTTTTGACAAATGGATGGATGAATGGACGAATGGATGGATGGATGGATGGATGGATGGATGGATGGATGGATGGACGAATGGATGGATGGATGGATGGATGGAGGGATGGATGGATGGATGGAGGGATGGATGGAGGGATGGATGGATGGATGGATGGATGGAGGGAGGGAGGGATGGATGGAGGGATGGATGGATGGAGGGATGGATGGATGGAGGGATGGATGGATGGATGGAGGGATGGATGGATGGATGGATGGAGGGATGGATGGATGGAGGGATGGATGGAGGGAGGGATGGATGGATGGATGGACGAATGGATGAATGGATGGATGGCAGTGGAGACTGCTGAGGGGAGGACGGCTCTTAATAACGTCTGGAACGGAGAGAATGGAATAGAATCCATGTGTTGGGTGTGTTTGATACCATTCCACTAATTCCTCTCCAGTCATTACCACGAGCCTGTCCTCCCCAATTAAGATGCCACCAATCTCCTGTAATGGATGGGTGGGTGGGTGTATGGAAGGATGGGTTGATTGATTGATCAGACCTGGTACGATGTTGATGGAGTCCATCATGGTCTTGACGTCTGACAGGTCAGCGAGGGGCATGTCAAACTCCAGAGGGGTCACCAGCGTCAGGTCAGGCTTCTCCTTCGCAAATTCCTCAATTCTGATTAGGAAAACAAAACATCAATCAGCAAAAACCTTGATTCTGATTGGACAAAACGCACCCAGGTCAGCAAACTCCTTTATTGTGATTGGACAAACAAAACACCTGTCAGCAAACTTCTCCATTCTGATTGGACAAACAGACCTGTGTTCAGTGAGGTGAAACGTTCAGAACGTTGCATATAGAAATGGAATGAATAGAGCTGACAAGATGCCCGATTCTACACCACGAAAAATCATACCTGTTCTACAAAATTGTTTGCTATCCGAAAGTTTTGTAACGTCGCAACCTTCTGAACAGAGCCCACCTAAAACAACACTGAAAATGAACATTGGGATGTAGCATCATGCGTCGTCATGCTATTCAAAACATAAGCTACGGCAACAAACCCTATTCAACAACAAACACATTCATTATACTGCTTAGTTTAAATTAGTTTGAATTAGTTGGCTAATTAGGATCGGAAGCTATTTTGGTTTCAGAATGAGCGTTGACGACAAACATAACCTGATATATTATCCTCATGAAACACTCCTAATCAGGCTGTTACACGGTTCACAGCAAATCACACGATTACACTGTTATTAACCAGACTCACTACCATGCAGTTGTAAACAAACACTTATCGTAGTTTTGTTATAGCCTGGTCCCAGATATCTGTGTGCCTTGCCAACTCCTATGGTCATGGTCAAGCAACAAGATAACACAAATGGATCAAGCGTGTTGGCAAGAGAACAAACAGATCTGGAACCAGGATAAAATGGATCTGGAACCAGGCTGAAATGGATCTGGAACCAATATAAAAATGGATCTGGAACCAGGATAAAATGGATCTGGAACCAGGATAAAATGGATCTGGATACAGGCTGAAATGGATCTAGAACCAGGATAAAATGGATCTGGAACCAGGATAAAATGGATCTGGAACCAGGATAAAATGGATCTGGAACCAGGCTGAAATGTATCTGGAACCAGGATAAAATGGATCTGGAACCAGGATAAAATGGATCTGGAACCAGGATAAAATGGATCTAGAACCAGGATAAAATGGATCTGGAACCAGGCTAGTTCGGTTATACTCTCAGGCTAGCAATGTTAGTCTCCTTACAGTATAGTATAGTATAGTTCTGTTGTATTCTCAGGCAGCAGTGTTAATCTCCTTACAGTATAGTATAGTATAGTATAGTTCTGTTGTAGTCTCAGGCAGCAGTGTTAGTCTCCTTACAGTATAGTATAGTATAGTTCTGTTGTAGTCTCAGGCAGCAGTGTTAGTCTCCTTACAGTATAGTATAGTATAGTTCTGTTGTAGTCTCAGGCAGCAGTGTTAGTCTCCTTACAGTATAGTATAGTATAGTTCTGTTGTAGTCTCAGGCAGCAGTGTTAGTCTCCTTACAGTATAGTATAGTATAGTTCTGTTGTAGTCTCAGGCAGCAGTGTTAGTCTCCTTACAGTATAGTATAGTATAGTATAGTTCTGTTGTAGTCTCAGGCAGCAGTGTTAGTCTCCTTACAGTATAGTATAGTATAGTTCTGTTGTAGTCTCAGGCAGCAGTGTTAGTCTCCTTACAGTATAGTATAGTATAGTTCTGTTGTAGTCTCAGGCAGCAGTGTTAGTCTCCTTACAGTATAGTATAGTATAGTTCTGTTGTAGTCTCAGGCAGCAGTGTTAGTCTCCTTACAGTATAGTATAGTATAGTTCTGTTGTAGTCTCAGGCAGCAGTGTTAGTCTCCTTACAGTATAGTATAGTATAGTTCTGTTGTAGTCTCAGGCAGCAGTGTTAGTCTCCTTACAGTATAGTATAGTATAGTTCTGTTGTAGTCTCAGGCAGCAGTGTTAATCTCCTTACAGTATAGTATAGTATAGTTATGTTGTAGTCTCAGGCAGCAGTGTTAGTCTCCTTACAGTATAGTATAGTATAGTTCTGTTGTAGTCTCAGGCAGCAGTGTTAATCTCCTTACAGTATAGTATAGTATAGTTCTGTTGTAGTCTCAGGCAGCAGTGTTAATCTCCTTACAGTATAGTATAGTATAGTTCTGTTGTAGTCTCAGGCAGCACTGTTAATCTCCTTACATTATAGTATAGTATAGTATAGTTCTGTTGTATTCTAAGGCAGCAGTGTTAATCTCCGTTCAGTACTTTACCTCTTCATGGTGGGCATAACAGCCTGTCAAGGGAAAGTTCACAACATCAAAAGTCAACTCCTCCAGTGGTCATTAACATTTTAAGGTTCATAAAACCTGATTAAAACATCACAAAGACCACAGAATATACACTCAGTGGCCAGTTTATTAGGTACACCACACCACCCCGCTCACGAAAATGGTTCGCTCCTACAGAAAGTGAGTCACGTTGCCGTGGCTTGCTATATAAAGCAGGCAGACAGGCATTGAGGCATTCAGTTACTGTTCGATTGAACGTTAGAATGGGCTAAACGAGTGACCGAAGCACATTTTAACGTGGTATGATCGTCATTGCCAGGTGCGTCGGTTCCAGTATCTCAGGAACGGCCTCCTGGGCTTTTCACTCCCGACAGTCTCTCGGGTTTACCCAGAATGGTGTGACAAACAAAAAACACAACTCCGAGCAAAACAAAGTTATCGTAAACTTTTAAACGTTTCAAAGTTATTGCAAGTTATAAAGCTAAATTCAATGATTTAATCTTGTAATAAGTCATTGTGCCGACCGACCCACTACAACAGACCTGTAGAAAGAGTCGTTTGTCCTCGGTGCGGTACAGTTCCTGGGCGGTCTCAATCAGGTCCTTGGATGCGTCCAGGGTGCGTCCGCAGCCCAGCAGCTGAGTGTACAAGGCCTCCAACTTCCTCTTCTTCTCCTCCCCCAGCGCAGCGGCTCGCTCGTCGTAACGATGGGACAACGTCTGTAGAACATCGTTGCAGTGCTGCTCCAGGTGTTGCTCCTGACGACCAAAATTCTCCTGAAAGACATGAGACGCTTCATGAAGCGATGATCAGGGGCTCCCAAACGGGGCTCACAGATCCATGGTTGAAAACCCGTGGATGTGTCTTTGTTATGTGTACTGTGGTTGTCGTGTCAGTGATAGTGGTTGTCATGTCAGTGATAGTGGTTGTGTCAGTAATAGTGGTTGTTGTGTCAGTAATAGTGGTTGTTGTGTCAGTAGTAGTGGTTGTTGTGTCAGTAATAGTGGTTGCTGTGTCAGTAATAGTGGTTGCTGTGTCAGTTATAGTGGTTGTTGTGGCAGTAATAGTAGTGGTTGTGTCAGTGATAGTGGTTGTTGTGTCAGTAATAGTGGTTGTTGTGTCAGTAATAGTGATTGTGGCAGTAATAGTAGTGGTTGTGTCAGTAATAGTGGTTGTTGTGTCAGTAATAGTGGTTGTTGTGGCAGTAATAGTAGTGGTTGTGTCAGTGATAGTGGTTGTTGTGTCAGTAATAGTGGTTGTTGTGTCAGTAATAGTGATTGTGGCAGTAATAGTAGTGGTTGTGTCAGTAATAGTGGTTGCTGTGTCAGTAATAGTGGTTCCTGTGTCAGTCATAGTGGTTGTTGTGTCAGTAATAGTGGTTGTTGTGTCAGTAATAATGGTTGTGTCAGTAATAGTAGTTGTTGTGTCAGTAATAATGGTTGTGTCAGTAATAGTAGTTGTTGTGTCAGTAATAGTGGTTGTTGTGTCAGTAATAATGGTTGTTGTGTCAGTAATAATGGTTCCTGTGTCAGTAATAGTGGTTGTGTCAGTAGTAGTGGTTGTTGTGTCAGTAGTAGTGGTTGTTGTGTCAGTAATAGTGGTTGTTGTGTCAGTAATAGTAGTTGTTGTGTCAGTAATAGTGGTTGTTGTACCTCCACAGTGAGGAAGATCTCTTCTAGATGTCCTGCAAAGTTCTCCATCTCCACCACCTTCTCCTCCAGCTTAGTCCTGATGTTATTCACCTTGTCCTGAAGGCACAGCAGAAATGAACTCTTACAGAGGGGCAAGGTTCGCCAGAGGGGCAAGGTTCAACACACACCTTCCCCTACCTCCGACTCAACACACACCCTCCCCTACCTCCGACTCAACACACACCCTCCCCTTACCTCCGACTCAACACACACCTTCCCCTAGCTCCGACTCAACACACACATTCCCCTTACCTCCGACTCAACACACACCCTCCTCTTATACCTCCGACACAACACACACCCTCCCCTTACCTCCGACTCCTTGTGCTCCTCAAACACGTCATCGTGTCCGTCCACAGAGCTGTCAGGTGATGGAGTTCCATCCTCATCTGAAGACGGGACATACGCCTCAAACCTGCTGATGATCACTTTATTGTATCCATTATTAAATGATTGATGCGTGCATCATGTCATGCAAAGATTATATACATAGTGCATTAGACACCTTGGTGGCAGTAGCCTTGAGGTTTGAGAGGCGGGCCAGTAACCAGAGGTTTGCCGGTTCGAACCCCTGAACCCCTGCCTGCAAGGGGAATCTTCAGGGAGTGAGCCGGAAGCCGGAGGATCCTGTACACTACCTACTACAGTTGTGCCCTTGAACAAGGCACTTTACCCCCAAGTACCCCTGTCAGCCTGGGATGTTTGTGTTGTGTATCAGGTTGGGTACTGTGACAGCAACAAACCAAAAAAAGAATATCTGTGCAAATGGACCAATAAAGCAGGTGTTGTATTACGGACCTCAGAGAGTCGCTGGTATCTGTGGAGAAACGCTGGATGGTAGAGGACAACTCTCTAGTCTCTGTTCTCTCAGACACCACTACGAAGGCCTCTTTGGTAGGGAGATCCCTGTTCACCTCCTCCTCCTTCACCTCCTCCTGGTGCTCCTCCCCACGCTCCTCGTCTCCACTCAGAACCTCCTCAGTGATGACATCCAGCCTGCTTCCTGTGAAGACCTCATACAGGTCCATGATGGGAGGAGGAGGGTGGAGGTACTGTGGTGGAGGGACTGTGGTGGAGATACTGTGGTGGAGGGACTGTGGTGGAGATACTGTGGTGCAGATACTGTGGTGGAGATACTGTGGTGGAGATACTGTGGTGGAGGTACTGTGGTGGAGATACTGTGGTGGACAGGACAATCAAATAAAACATGTCAGATTAACATTTTTCCACAAAGGATCAGGATCCCACTGGAGTTAGGTATTGTCAAATATTTTGATGTTCTATTCACCCAACATTAACCAACCAGTCATTCACTTGTGTTAATGTATATGCTTTATGTACCTTTAAAAATAAGTATAAATATTCCATTAGTTTTCTTATGGAAGCCATGCAAAGAGTTCATTATTTGCAATCAAAACAAGTATGATTCATGGTCTTAAATGTTTAGAAAAAACACTTGTTCAGAAATAACTGTACACAGTGATGACAGTTAAAGGAGGGTTTGCTTCTCTAACATCCTGGAACCTCTGTCAAAACATGGACCAGGCATGCTGTACACATAAACTCAAACACACCATTTAAACTATGCTGGAGTTTCATATTTATTTGCTATAATTATGACTAGACATATCAGTTATTATAGCCTAGTTACTAACAATTCAAAAACACTGGTTAAGTTTACCTTGGTGAGAAATTATTCAATAACTCCCCCAGCAACGTCGATTCAGGGCGACCATTGACAGTGTTTTTGACAGGCTAACCAAGCAAAGCAAATACAGTTCGTGACAAATATAGCAGGAACCCCAACTGTTATGCACACAGATCAAGTGTCAGCATGGGTATTTTCACACAGTGCCAAAATCTGCCTTTAGTCGCCTAATAAGAGTGATAATATTGTATTTAATCCAATAGTATTTGATTGTGAATGTGGTCATTATTTTCTTGAAGGTGACACATTGTATTGAATATTCAAATCTCTTGGCATAAATCGCTGATACATTGTAGCGAATGAAATTGGCTGTGGAATTCCCCCTGAGCATGTGACGGAAAGGTCAAAGTTGAAGGTAAAAGAGAACGCCGCAGGAAATACTACGTCATCGTTACAAATGGCCGACGTTGTAAACAAGGCAGAGGAATACAAGTTTTAGTTCGCTAGCTAGCTAGCTACATGTTTACCACACAAAAAAAATGAATAGCATAGACTGCGAGCGTTTGGACAGCTTGGACGGCTGGGTCGCCATCAAAACGAACATATTCGAAGAAAACGAGACGTTCAAACTCGGTTTTATCGTTCAGTGGAATGTGATCGAGTCCAAGTTCGCGGTCACCTGTCACAACAGAACTCTCCAGCGACAGAAGCGCAAAGACCAGCTTGCTGTCTGCGAAACCGAAACCAGCTGGGCCGGACTCTTCTCTGTTAACGACTTAAAAAATGTCCACCGTCAGTTTACAGGGGTCGGGGATGTCGTCGCACCCTATTTCCCCGACCTGTCGGACTTCAAGGAGGGTAACATTTGGGACATGATCTTTCTCGGTAGCAATCGGACGTTCAACCAAGATGATCAAGAGAGAGATCTGGATACACCTTGCCGTCAGCTGGAGAAGTACTTCAGCACTGCGATCGATATCTGTGGCAGGAAGATAGTGCTAGACTCGCTTTTCCCGCAGGACGATCGAGATGTCGAGGAGTACTTTGAGAACATGCAGGAGTTCAAGAGGAAAACCATGCAGGATGAGGTCACCAGGGCTAAGGATCACCTTAGAAAGGTCAGTGGCCAATTTGAATTAGTGATCTATACAAGCTGTGGCCTGTCACTGTTCTTCAATCCTGGTCCAGCCACATGGGTTGCAAACTTTTGTTCCAACCCAGCACTAACCAATCACTAGGCCTACGCCCTTGCTCATTTGAATCAGGAGTAGGCTACATTGAGCTGGGCTGGAACAAAAGCCTGCAGTCTCAGGGGGCTCCCATGAGGCATACCGGTAGTCTACTCTGTTTACCGATGCCCCCACTATCCAGTAATCAAGTCACTGTGAGTAAACCCTAAAAATGTCTGTCCAACATTTAGGCATTTTAAATCTCCTCATGACACTGGGATAGATGCCCTTCCACCCTGGTTCACATAGGGGTTTTAATAAAGATGCAGTGTCACTGTCGTCACTATTGTTGCGAAATATGACACCACGTGAGAAGGAAAACATGACCAATCCGTTGATTATCCAGTCCGGCTTCATTCCTGTTACTCATGTTGTTATCACCCTGCAAGGTGTTCTCCCCTGAGGTCTTGGCTAGAAACAGGGACATTAGCCTGTCATTCATTCTCTGTTTCTATGTTGACAGTAGTTTTAGGATAATTATTTTAATTTAACTAGGCAAGTCAGTTAAAAACAAATTCTTATTTACAATGACAGCCTACCGGGGAACAGGGGCACATTTTTACCTCGTCAGCTCGGGGGTTTCGGTTACTGATCCCGGTAGCCTACTGTTTCACAGTGTCATTTTCCCAAACTGAATTCTCATAAATTGCCATCCAATTTGACTTTTGTTTTCAAAAAGTATCTCAGTAGAACATTGCAAGTAAGAACATTGAATTATACTGTGCTGATATTACCGTGCGTTATAGGAAAATAATGCACGCTCTAGAATGGTCTTCAAGCCAATCAGAGACAAGTATTCAACAATGCCATGGTATGAACTGTGTTAAAGCAGATAGGCTTTATAAAGACGTTCAAACGGCAGAAACATGACTTAGTTTTTACACTTGCTGCTTCTTGCTGTTTATTATCTATGCAGTCACTTTACCCCTACCTGTGTACAAATGACCTCGACTAACCTGTACCCCCGCACACTGACTCAATACCGGTGCCCCCTGTATATAGCCTCGTTATTGTTATGTCGTTTTATTGTTACTTAAAAAATTATATATATATATATATATATATATATATATATATATATATATATATATATATATATATATATATATATATATATATATATAGTTTATTTAGTACATATTTTATTAACTCTAATTTTTTAACTGCATTGTTGGTTAAGGTATTGTAAGTAAGCATTTCCCAGTAAGGTCTATACCTGCTGTATTCGGTGTATGTGACAAATAACATTTGATTTGATTTCTCTCTCCCTATTATCCATGCACAACCCTGTGCAGTAATATAGGCCTGTACAGTGTCTATATACACAACAACCAAGATGTTTCAAAGGCAGAACAAAATGTACTCTTCTCTCCTTATTTCCTGTACCATGCTGCTCTAATCCTGTGGGTGTGAGGTGAGCATCGAGGCTGGATTAGTTTGGCAAGAGAGTGGAGATGTTTAAGAGGGAGAGAGAGAGAACGATCTGAGAGACAAGGCAAGAAGGGCCTTCTATGCCATGAAAAGGAACAAAATTCAACATCCCAATTATTAGGATCTGGCTAAAAATACTTGAATAATTTCTAGAACCAATTGCCCTTTATGGTTGTTAAGTCTGGGGCACACTCACCAACCAAGATAAAACAAAATGGCAATTCAGACTCTGCATGCAGAATTCTGTAAGAATACCCCAAATAATGCATGCAGAGTAGAATTAGGATGATACCTGCTAATTATCCAAATCCAGAAAAGAGATGCTTAAAGGAACCGATTCCCAAACCTTCGTAACAAACCATCACCTACAGAGAGATGAACCTGGAGAAGAGTCCCCTAAGCAAGCTGGTCCTGGGGATCTGTTCACAAACACAAACACACCCCACAGAGCCCCAGGACAGCAACACAATTAGACCCAACCAAATCATGAGAAAACAAAAATATAATTACTTGACACATTGGAAAGAATTAACAATAAAACTGAGCAAACTAGAATGCTATTTGGCCCTAAACAGAGAGTACACAGCGGCAGAATACCTGACCACTGTGACTGACCCAAACTCAAGGAAAGCTATTTGGCCCTAAACAGAGAGTACACAGTGGCAGAATACCTGACCACTGACTGACCCAAACTTAAGGAATGCTATTTGGCCCTAAACAGAGAGTACACAGTGGCAGAATACCTGACCACTGACTGACCCAAACTTAAGGAATGCTATTTGGCCCTAAACAGAGAGTACACAGTGGCAGAATACCTGACCACTGACTGACCCAAACTTAAGGAATGCTATTTGGCCCTAAACAGAGAGTACACAGTGGCAGAATACCTGTCCACTGACTGACCCAAAATTAAGGAATGCTATTTGACCCTAAACAGAGAGTACACAGTGGCAGAATACCTGACCACTGACTGACCCAAACTTAAGGAATGCTATTTGGCCCTAAACAGAGAGTACACAGTGGCAGAATACCTGACCACTGACTGACCCAAACTTAAGGAATGCTATTTGGCCCTAAACAGAGAGTACACAGTGGCAGAATACCTGACCACTGACTGACCCAAACTTAAGGAATGCTATTTGGCCCTAAACAGAGAGTACACAGTGGCAGAATACCTGACCACTGACTGACCCAAACTTAAGGAATGCTATTTGGCCCTAAACAGAGAGTACACAGTGGCAGAATACCTGTCCACTGACTGACCCAAAATTAAGGAATGGTATTTGGCCCTAAACAGAGAGTACACAGTGGCAGAATACCTGACCACTGACTGACCCAAACTTAAGGAATGCTATTAAGCTCTAAACAGAGAGTACACAGTGGCAGAATACCTGTCCACTGACTGACCCAAAATTAAGGAATGCTATTTGACCCTAAACAGAGAGTACACAGTGGCAGAATACCTGACCACTGACTGACCCAAACTTAAGGAATGCTATTTGGCCCTAAACAGAGAGTACACAGTGGCAGAATACCTGTCCACTGACTGACCCAAACTTAAGGAATGCTATTTGGCCCTAAACAGAGAGTACACAGTGGCAGAATACCTGACCACTGACTGACCCAAACTTAAGGAATGCTATTTGGCCCTAAACAGAGAGTACACAGTGGCAGAATACCTGACCACTGACTGACCCAAACTTAAGGAATGCTATTTGGCCCTAAACAGAGAGTACACAGTGGCAGAATACCTGTCCACTGACTGACCCAAACTTAAGGAATGCTATTTGGCCCTAAACAGAGAGTACACAGTGGCAGAATACCTGACCACTGACTGACCCAAAATTAAGGAATGCTATTTGGCCCTAAACAGAGAGTACACAGTGGCAGAATACCTGACCACTGACTGACCCAAACTTAAGGAATGCTATTTGGCCCTAAACAGAGAGTACACAGTGGCAGAATACCTGACCACTGACTGACCCAAACTTAAGGAACGCTTTGACCCTAAACAGAGAGTACACAGTGGCAGAATACCTGACCACTGACTGACCCAAACTTAAGGAATGCTATTTGGCCCTAAACAGAGAGTACACAGTGGCAGAATACCTGACCACTGACTGACCCAAACTTAAGGAACGCTTTGACCCTAAACAGAGAGTACACAGTGGCAGAATACCTGACCACTGACTGACCCAAACTTAAGGAATGCTATTTGGCCCTAAACAGAGAGTACACAGTGGCAGAATACCTGTCCACTGACTGACCCAAACTTAAGGAATGCTATTTGGCCCTAAACAGAGAGTACACAGTGGCAGAATACCTGACCACTGACTGACCCAAACTTAAGGAACGCTTTGACCCTAAACAGAGAGTACACAGTGGCAGAATACCTGACCACTGACTGACCCAAACTTAAGGAATGCTATTTGGCCCTAAACAGAGAGTACACAGTGGCAGAATACCTGACCACTGACTGACCCAAAATTAAGGAAAGCTATTTGGCCCTAAACAGAGAGTACACAGTGGCAGAATACCTGACCACTGACTGACCCAAACTTAAGGAATGCTATTTGGCCCTAAACAGAGAGTACACAGTGGCAGAATACCTGACCACTGACTGACCCAAAATTAAGGAATGCTATTTGGCCCTAAACAGAGAGTACACAGTGGCAGAATACCTGACCACTGACTGACCCAAACTTAAGGAATGCTATTTGGCCCTAAACAGAGAGTACACAGTGGCAGAATACCTGACCACTGACTGACCCAAACTTAAGGAATGCTATTTGGCCCTAAACAGAGAGTACACAGTGGCAGAATACCTGACCACTGACTGACCCAAACTTAAGGAATGCTATTTGGCCCTAAACAGAGAGTACACAGTGGCAGAATACCTGTCCACTGACTGACCCAAACTTAAGGAATGCTATTTGGCCCTAAACAGAGAGTACACAGTGGCAGAATACCTGACCACTGACTGACCCAAACTTAAGGAATGCTATTTGGCCCTAAACAGAGAGTACACAGTGGCAGAATACCTGACCACTGACTGACCCAAACTTAAGGAATGCTATTTGGCCCTAAACAGAGAGTACACAGTGGCAGAATACCTGTCCACTGACTGACCCAAACTTAAGGAATGCTATTTGGCCCTAAACAGAGAGTACACAGTGGCAGAATACCTGACCACTGACTGACCCAAAATTAAGGAATGCTATTTGGCCCTAAACAGAGAGTACACAGTGGCAGAATACCTGACCACTGACTGACCCAAACTTAAGGAATGCTATTTGGCCCTAAACAGAGAGTACACAGTGGCAGAATACCTGACCACTGACTGACCCAAACTTAAGGAATGCTATTTGGCCCTAAACAGAGAGTACACAGTGGCAGAATACCTGACCACTGACTGACCCAAACTTAAGGAATGCTATTTGGCCCTAAACAGAGAGTACACAGTGGCAGAATACCTGACCACTGACTGACCCAAACTTAAGGAATGCTATTTGGCCCTAAACAGAGAGTACACAGTGGCAGAATACCTGACCACTGACTGACCCAAACTTAAGGAATGCTATTTGGCCCTAAACAGAGAGTACACAGTGGCAGAATACCTGACCTCTGACTGACCCAAACTTAAGGAATGCTATTTGGCCCTAAACAGAGAGTACACAGTGGCAGAATACCTGACCACTGACTGACCCAAACTTAAGGAATGCTATTTGGCCCTAAACAGAGAGTACACAGTGGCAGAATACCTGTCCACTGACTGACCCAAAATTAAGGAATGGTATTTGGCCCTAAACAGAGAGTACACAGTGGCAGAATACCTGTCCACTGACTGACCCAAAATTAAGGAATGGTATTTGGCCCTAAACAGAGAGTACACAGTGGCAGAATACCTGTCCACTGACTGACCCAAAATTAAGGAATGGTATTTGGCCCTAAACAGAGAGTACACAGTGGCAGAATACCTGTCCACTGACTGACCCAAAATTAAGGAATGGTATTTGGCCCTAAACAGAGAGTACACAGTGGCAGAATACCTGTCCACTGACTGACCCAAAATTAAGGAATGGTATTTGGCCCTAAACAGAGAGTACACAGTGGCAGAATACCTGACCACTGACTGACCCAAACTTAAGGAATGCTATTTGGCCCTAAACAGAGAGTACACAGTGGCAGAATACCTGACCACTGACTGACCCAAAATTAAGGAATGGTATTTGGCCCTAAACAGAGAGTACACAGTGGCAGAATACCTGTCCACTGACTGACCCAAAATTAAGGAATGGTATTTGGCCCTAAACAGAGAGTACACAGTGGCAGAATACCTGACCACTGACTGACCCAAACTTAAGGAATGCTATTTGGCCCTAAACAGAGAGTACACAGTGGCAGAATACCTGACCACTGACTGACCCAAAATTAAGGAATGGTATTTGGCCCTAAACAGAGAGTACACAGTGGCAGAATACCTGACCACTGACTGACCCAAACTTAAGGAATGCTATTTGACCCTAAACAGAGAGTACACAGTGGCAGAATACCTGTCCACTGACTGACCCAAACTTAAGGAATGCTATTTGGCCCTAAACAGAGAGTACACAGTGGCAGAATACCTGACCACTGACTGACCCAAACTTAAGGAATGCTATTTGGCCCTAAACAGAGAGTACACAGTGGCAGAATACCTGACCACTGACTGACCCAAACTTAAGGAATGCTATTTGGCCCTAAACAGAGAGTACACAGTGGCAGAATACCTGACCACTGACTGACCCAAACTTAAGGAATGCTATTTGGCCCTAAACAGAGAGTACACAGTGGCAGAATACCTGTCCACTGACTGACCCAAAATTAAGGAATGCTATTTGACCCTAAACAGAGAGTACACAGTGGCAGAATACCTGACCACTGACTGACCCAAACTTAAGGAATGCTATTTGGCCCTAAACAGAGAGTACACAGTGGCAGAATACCTGACCACTGACTGACCCAAACTTAAGGAATGCTATTTGGCCCTAAACAGAGAGTACACAGTGGCAGAATACCTGACCACTGACTGACCCAAACTTAAGGAATGCTATTTGGCCCTAAACAGAGAGTACACAGTGGCAGAATACCTGACCACTGACTGACCCAAACTTAAGGAATGCTATTTGGCCCTAAACAGAGAGTACACAGTGGCAGAATACCTGTCCACTGACTGACCCAAAATTAAGGAATGCTATTTGGCCCTAAACAGAGAGTACACAGTGGCAGAATACCTGACCACTGACTGACCCAAACTTAAGGAATGCTATTTGGCCCTAAACAGAGAGTACACAGTGGCAGAATACCTGACCACTGACTGACCCAAACTTAAGGAATGCTATTTGGCCCTAAACAGAGAGTACACAGTGGCAGAATACCTGACCACTGACTGACCCAAACTTAAGGAAAGCTATTTGGCCCTAAACAGAGAGTACACAGTGGCAGAATACCTGACCACTGACTGACCCAAACTTAAGGAAAGCTATTTGGCCCTAAACAGAGAGTACACAGTGGCAGAATACCTGACCACTGACTGACCCAAACTTAAGGAATGCTATTTGGCCCTAAAAAGAGAGTACACAGTGGCAGAATACCTGACCACTGACTGACCCAAAATTAAGGAATGCTATTTGGCCCTAAACAGAGAGTACACAGTGGCAGAATACCTGACCACTGACTGACCCAAACTTAAGGAATGCTATTTGGCCCTAAACAGAGAGTACACAGTGGCAGAATACCTGACCACTGACTGACCCAAACTTAAGGAATGCTATTTGGCCCTAAACAGAGAGTACACAGTGGCAGAATACCTGACCACTGACTGACCCAAACTTAAGGAATGCTATTTGGCCCTAAACAGAGAGTACACAGTGGCAGAATACCTGACCACTGACTGACCCAAACTTAAGGAATGCTATTTGGCCCTAAACAGAGAGTACACAGTGGCAGAATACCTGTCCAAAAAATTAAGGAACGCTTTGACCCATATGTTTATTTATTGTCAGCTAAGAACAAATTCTTATTTACAATGAGGGCCTACCCCGGCCAAACCCGGACGACGCTGGGCCAATTGTGCGCCGCCCTATGGGACTCCCAATCACGGCCGGATGTGATTCAGCCTGGATTCGAACCAGGGACTGTAGTGACACCTCTTGTACGCACACACACACACACACAGAGTATTACAAACCCAGTAAGTCACTGTCATAAAGGTAGAGAAAGGAATACTAATTGTCCATATCAAAGGCAGATATGTAATTACTCTGTCTAAAGAATGGATTCACCACCAAGGCATACAGCTGAAGAATGAACACAATACTAACATGACAAGGCATTATTCTAGATCAGACAGGGAGAGAGAGAGAGAAGAGAGGGGGTCATTTCCTAAAAGGCCCCAAGAGTTGACCAATAGCATTACTGTAAAGTTAACCTCCAATTAGATATCAGACCTACAGGATGTAATGACAGCTTCACAGAGGTTTGACAGAATGAGGATGGTTGAGAGCAGCACAGAGAAGGCTGAATTCCTGAGAAGACAATACAACCTTTTACATAAAGTGTAATGAGTCACATTCGTGGGCTCGGAAGCCCTACATAATTCTCCCTTGAACTCCCTTGATTCTGGATCAGACAAAAGAAGTGTTAACTGGACGGGACTGTAGTCACTGTAGACCGTCTTCAGAAACAGCAGTTCAGGGTCCGAGCAGCGTCACTTCAGGAGGGTCCTTTTGACCGGTAGCATTGTCTTCTGCTTTAGACATGTAAATGTCCTTCGGTAACACCTTCCTGCATGCAAGCTAGGAAGGAATGCTCCGTTCTTCTGCTTCAGACATGTAAATGTCCTTCGGTAACACCTTCCTGCATGCAAGCTAGGAAGGAATGCTCCGTTCTTCTTTGTTAGAGCAAAACAGTGGGACACTAAGTTGTGGTAGAATAGATCCAGAACAGTGGGACACTAAGTTGTGGTAGAATAGATCCAGAACAGTGGGACGCTAAGTCCACATCAAGTCGCGGTAGAATAGATCCAGAACAGTGGGACACTAAGTCCACATCAAGTCGTGGTAGAATAGATCCAGAACAGTGGGACACTAAGTCGTGGTAGAATAGATCCAGAACAGTGGGACACTAAGTCCACATCAAGTCGTGGTAGAATAGATCCAGAACAGTGGGACACTAAGTCGTGGTAGAATAGATCCAGAACAGTGGGACACTAAGTCCACATCAAGTCGTGGTGGAATAGATCCAGAACAGTGGGACACTAAGTCGTGGTAGAATAGATCCAGAACACTGGGACACTAAGTCATGGTAGAATAGATCCAGAACAGTGGGACACTAAGTCATGGTAGAATAGATCCAGAACAGTGGGACACTAAGTCATGGTAGAATAGATCCAGAACAGTGGGACACTAAGTCATGGTAGAATAGATCCAGAACAGTGGGACACTAAGTCCACATCAAAGTTGTGGTAGAATAGATCTTCAAAGATAAATAAAACAAGACCTATATATCTGTCTGTCATCATAACGAACAGTAACCAGGCCATGGTCATCTGTGGGCTACAGGACTGTGTTAGTTCACTGAGCTAAAGGCATTAGCCTAGCTCTGGGAGAAGACTTAAGGGATAGTTTTGGGATGTTGTTCATTGGTACATAAAGGACTTCATACAGGTCAGTGACTTTGGACTTTAACTTCTTCACCTGACGTTGGCCGGAGTTCGTTCCACAGGTCATAAAGTGAACTGGCCAATCACCTGACAAATACATGTCTTTTTTTTTTTTTTTTTAAATGTGAGATACTGTAATACGCTAGTCTGTTTCGTGTAAATATAATTTGATTGATTAGCCTAATATAATAGAATGCATTGATTGATTGACAGATCCTTCAGAGTCATGGAGGTGCAGACAGAATGATTCTACTGCTACAGATCTACCACGAGGAGGACCTAGCCTACCAGGACCTGGTCACCGTAGCAACCACCTTCTACCAGTACCTGCTGCAACCCTTCAGAGACATGAGAGAACTGGCAGGGCTCTACAAGATGGAGATACTGGTAGGTGGAGAGAGACACACACACACACACACCCTCCCCCTTCAGAGATCTGAGAGAACTGGCAGGGCTCTACAAGATGTAGATACTGGTAGGTGGAGACACACACACACACCTCTCCCTTCAGAGACATGAGAGAACTGGCAGGGCTCTACAAGATGGAGATACTGGTAGGTGGAGAGAGACACACACACACACACACACACCCCTCCCTTCAGAGACATGAGAGAACTGGCAGGGCTCTACCAGATGAAGATACTGGTAGGCGGAGAGACACACACACACATACACACACACACTACGCCGACTCACACTACGCAGAAACCCACGCTCGTACACACACACACACACTGATTGATTGTAATTTAGCGTGAACCAGAGACACACCGTCTGCTCATGAGTTTTTGATACAAGGCGGAATACAGCCAGAATCCAACTGCTCTGGTCTCTGTCACCAAGCTGAGGTCAAAGACACATTTCTCTGTCACGTTCACAGAAGTCAAATAATCAACATTTTGAATTCTATTATCATGTTCATGTCATTTTTGTGCCCAAATCAACTCATTTGTGAAAACGGCTAATTTCTCTTTTTGAAACGTGAAGGGGAAAAAGCTGTGTTGTTTCATCGTGGTTGTGAGACACCCGGACTTTCAGTGGTTTTGTCCTAAACCCTTATACAACATGTAAACAAAATTCTGTGGACACCTTTTAAATTAGTGGATTCGGGTATTTCAGCCACACCCATTGCTGACACGTGTATAAAATCGAAAAAACACACAGCCACGCAATCTCCATAGACAAACGTTGTCAGTAGAACGGCCTTACTGAAGATCTCAGTGACTTTCAACGTGGCATCGTCATAGGATGCCACCTTTCCAACAAGTCAGTTCGTCAAAGGCCACACAAGCTCACAGAACGGGACCGCTGAGTGCTGAAGCGCAGAAAAATAATCTGTCCTCGGTTGCAACACTCACTGCCAAGTCCAAACTTCCTCTGGAAGCAACGTCAGCACAAGAACTGTTCGTCGTGAGCTTCATGAAATAGGTTTCCATGGCTGAGCAGCTGCACACAAGTCTAAGATCACCATGTGTAATGCCAAGCGTCGGCTGGAGGGGTGTAAATCTACCGCCAATGGACTCTGGAGCAGTGGAAATGCGTTCTCTGGAGTGATGACTCACGCTTCACCATCTGGCAGTCCGACAGACCAATCTGGGTTTGGGGGATGCCAGGAGAACGCTACCTGCCCGAATGCATAGTGCCAACTGTAAAGTTTGGTGGGGGAGGAATAATGTTCTGGAGTTGTTTTTCATGGTTTTGGCCCCTTAGTTCCAGTGAAGGGAAATCTTAACGCTACAGCATACAATGACATTCTAGCAAAATGTTTGGCAAAGCCATTTCCTGTTTCAGCATGACAACGCCCCCAGTGCACAAAGCGAGGTCCATACAGAAATGGATGGTCGAAATTGGTGTGGAAGAACTTGACTGGCCTGCACAGGAGCCCTGACCTCAACCCAATAGAACATCTTTGTGATGAATTAGAACGGCGACTGCGAGCCAGGCCTAATCGCCCAACAACAGTGCCCGATCTCACTAACTCTCTTGTGGCTGAATGGAAGCAAGTCCCCACCGCAATGTTCCAACATCTAGTGGAAAGCATTCCCTGAAGAGTGGAAGCTGTTATAGCAGCAAAGGGGGGACCAACTCCATATTAATGCCCATAATTTTGGAATGAGATGTTCAATGAGCAGGTGTCCACATACAGGTGTCCACATTTTGACCATGTAGTGTATGTCTGTGTCCCTCTTACTGTGTTTTAAACAGGCAGGCCAATGAATTGGTGATCTGATCAGTAAAACAATTAGTGAAAAGAATATTGGAAAATAATTGGTCTGCCTGTCTAAACACAGCCACAGTGTCCCTGGAGGAGGAGTTGGGTCCTAAATTCCGATGTCGCTGTTCTAACCCCCCCCCCCCCCCCCGATGTCGCTGTTCTAATCCCCCCCCGATGTCGCTGTTCTAACCCCCCCCCCCCCGAATGTTGCTGTTCTAATCCCCCCCCCGATGTCGCTGTTCTAATCCCCCCCCGATGTCACTGTTCTAAGCCCCCCCCCCGATGTCGCTGTTCTAAACCCCCCCCCCGATGTCGCTGTTCTAATCCCCCATCCCCGATGTCGCTGTTCTAATCCCCCATCCCCGATGTCGCTGTTCTAAGCCCCCCCCCGATGTCGCTGTTCTAAACCCCCCCCCCGATGTCGCTGTTCTAATCCCCCATCCCCGATGTCGCTGTTCTAATCCCCCATCCCCGATGTCGCTGTTCTAAGCCCCCCCCCCGATGTCGCTGTTCTAAACCCCCCCCCCGATGTCGCTGTTCTAATCCCCCATCCCCGATGTCGCTGTTCTAATCCCCCTCCCCCGATGTCGCTGTTCTAATCCCCCTCCCCCGATGTCGCTGTTCTAATCCCCCATCCCCGATGTCGCTGTTCTAATCCCCCATCCCCGATGTCGCTGTTCTAATCCCCCTCCCCCGATGTCGCTGTTCTAATCCCCCTCCCCCGATGTCGCTGTTCTAATCCCCCATCCCCGATGTCGCTGTTCTAATCCCCCATCCCCGATGTCGCTGTTCTAATCCCCCATCCCCGATGTCGCTGTTCTAATCCCCCATCCCCGATGTCGCTGTTCTAATCCCCCATCCCCGATGTCGCTGTTCTAATCCCCCATCCCCGATGTCGCTGTTCTAATCCCCCATCCCCGATGTCGCTGTTCTAATCCCCCATCCCCGATGTCGCTGTTCTAATCCCCCATCCCCGATGTCGCTGTTCTAATCCCCCTCCCCTGATGTCGCTGTTCTAATCCCCCTCCCCTGATGTCGCTGTTCTAATCCCCCCCCGATGTCACTGTTCTAAGCCCCCCCCCGATGTCGCTGTTCTAAACCCCCCCCCGATGTCGCTGTTCTAATCCCCCATCCCCGATGTCGCTGTTCTAACCCCCCTCCCCCCGATGTCGCTGTTCTAACCCCCCTCCCACCGATGTCGCTGTTCTAACCCCCCTCCCCCCCGATGTCGCTGTTCTAATCCGTCCCCTGATGTCGCTGTTCTCTCCCCCCACCCCCGATGTCGCTGTTCTAACCCCCCTCCCCCCGATGTCGCTGTTCTAACCCCCCTCCCCCCGATGTCGCTGTTCTAACCCCCCTCCCCCCGATGTCGCTGTTCTAGAATGTAAAGCCTTTCTTCTGTTCTCTCCTGGCCCCTATCAGAAGTCTCTGGATGAGGAGGAGTTGGGTCCTAAGAGGATAGCAGCACTGGAGAGAGAGGCAGAGGAGTGGAGGAGGAGAGGAGAGGACGCAGTCTCCTCCATACAGGACATCACAGTCAGCTACTTCATAGAAACATCCAAAGCCCTTGGAGGTAGAGAGAGAGAGAGAGAGTGTGTGTATGAAGCATTAAGAGCCCCCTTATAACAGCTCTCCAGACCCTCTCAGCTGCCCCCCCCCCCCCCTTATAGCAGCTCTCCAGACCCTCTCAGCTTCCCCCCCCCTTATAGCAGCTCTCCACAGACCCTCTCAGCTGCCCCCCCCTTATAACAGCTCTCCACAGACCCTCTCAGCTTCCCCCCCCCTTATAGCAGCTCTCCAGACCCTCTCAGCTTCCCCCCCCCCCCTTATAACAACTCTCCACAGACCCTCTCAGCTGCCCCCCCCCCTTATAGCAGCTCTCCAGACCCTCTCAGCTTCCCCCCCCTTATAGCAGCTCTCCACAGACCCTCTCAGCTGCTCCCCCCCCTTTTAGAGCAGCTCTCCACAGACCCTCTCAGCTGCCCCCCCCCTTTTAGAGCAGCTCTCCGCAGACCCTCTCAGCTGCCCCCCCCTTATAGCAGCTCTCCACAGACCCTCTCAGCTGCCCCCCCCCTTTTAGAGCAGCTCTCCACAGACCCTCTCAGCTGCCCCCCCCTTATAGCAGCTCTCCACAGACCCTCTCAGCTGCCCCCCCCCTTTTAGAGCAGCTCTCCGCAGACCCTCTCAGCTGCCCCCCCCTTATAGCAGCTCTCCACAGACCCTCTCAGCTGCCCCCCCCCTTTTAGAGCAGCTCTCCGCAGAACCTCTCAGCTGCCCCCCCCTTATAGCAGCTCTCCACAGACCCTCTCAGCTGCCCCCCCTTTATAGCAGCTCTCCACAGACCCTCTCAGCTGCCCCCCCTCCCCTTATAGCAGCTCTCCACAGACCCTCTCAGCTGCCCCCCCCCTTATAGCAGCTCTCCACAGACCCTCTCAGCTGCCCCCCCCCCTTTTAGAGCAGCTCTCCAGACCCTCTCAGCTGCCCCCCCCCCCTTATAGCAGCTCTCCACAGACCCTTTCAGCTGCCCCCCCCTCCTCCTTTAGAGCAGCTCTCCGCAGACCCTCTCAGCTTCCCCCCCTTATAGCAGCTCTCCACAGACCCTCTCAGCTGCCTCCCCCTTATAGCAGCTCTCCACAGACCCTCTCAGCTGCCTCCCCCCTTATAGCAGCTCTCCACAGACCCTCTCAGCTGCCCCCCCCTTATAGCAGCTCTCCACAGACCCTCTCAGCTGCCCCCCCCCTTATAGCAGCTCTCCACAGACCCTCTCAGCTGCCCCCCCCCCCCTTATAGCAGCTCTCCACAGACCCTCTCAGCTGCCCCCCCCCTTATAGCAGCTCTCCACAGACCCTCTCAGCTGCCCCCCCTTTTTAGAGCAGCTCTCCAGACCCTCTCAGCTGCCCCCCCTTATAGCAGCTCTCCAGACCCTCTCAGCTGCCCCCCCTTATAGCAGCTCTCCACAGACCCTCTCAGCTGCCCCCCCCCTTATAGCAGCTCTCCACAGACCCTCTCAGCTGCCCCCCCCTTATAGCAGCTCTCCACAGACCCTCTCAGCTGCCCCCCCCCTTATAGCAGCTCTCCACAGACCCTCTCAGCTGCCCCCCCCTTTTAGAGCAGCTCTCCAGACCCTCTCAGCTGCCCCCCCTTATAGCAGCTCTCCAGACCCTCTCAGCTGCCCCCCCGTATAGCAGCTCTCCACAGACCCTCTCAGCTGCCCCCCCCCCCTCCTCCTTTAGAGCAGCTCTCCACAGACCCTCTCAGCTGCCCCCCCTCCTCCTTTAGAGCAGCTCTCCACAGACCCTCTCAGCTGCCACCCCTCCTCCTTTAGAGCAGCTCTCCACAGACCCTCTCAGCTGCCCCCCCTCCTCCTTTAGAGCAGCTCTCCACAGACCCTCTCAGCTGCCCCCCCCCCTCCTTTAGAGCAGCTCTCTCCAGACCCTCTCAGCTGCCCCTCCCCCTTATAGCAGCTCTCCACAGACCCTCTCAGCTGCCCCCCCCCTTATAGCAGCTCTCCACAGACCCTCTCAGCTGCCCCCCCCCCTTTTAGAGCAGCTCTCCAGACCCTCTCAGCTTCCCCCCCTTATAGCAGCTCTCCACAGACCCTCTCAGCTGCCTCCCCCTTATAGCAGCTCTCCACAGACCCTCTCAGCTGCCCCCCCCCTTATAGCAGCTCTCCGCAGACCCTCTCAGCTGCCCCCCCCCTTATAGCAGCTCTCCACAGACCCTCTCAGCTGCCCCCCCCCTTATAGCAGCTCTCCACAGACCCTCTCAGCTGCCCCCCCCCTTTTAGAGCAGCTCTCCAGACCCTCTCAGCTGCCCCCCCTTATAGCAGCTCTCCAGACCCTCTCAGCTGCCCCCCCTTATAGCAGCTCTCCACAGACCCTCTCAGCTGCCCCCCCCCTTATAGCAGCTCTCCACAGACCCTCTCAGCTGCCCCCCCCCCCTTATTGCAGCTCTCCACAGACCCTCTCAGCTGCCCCCCCCTTATAGCAGCTCTCCACAGACCCTCTCAGCTGCCCCCCCCTTTTAGAGCAGCTCTCCAGACCCTCTCAGCTGCCTCCCCCTTATAGCAGCTCTCCACAGACCCTCTCAGCTGCCCCCCCCTTTTAGAGCAGCTCTCCAGACCCTCTCAGCTGCCCCCCCTTATAGCAGCTCTCCAGACCCTCTCAGCTGCCCCCCCTTATAGCAGCTCTCCACAGACCCTCTCAGCTGCCCCCCCCCCTCCTCCTTTAGAGCAGCTCTCCACAGACCCTCTCAGCTGCCCCCCCTCCTCCTTTAGAGCAGCTCTCCACAGACCCTCTCAGCTGCCACCCCTCTTCCTTTAGAGCAGCTCTCCACAGACCCTCTCAGCTGCCCCCCCTCCTCCTTTAGAGCAGCTCTCCACAGACCCTCTCAGCTGCCCCCCCTCCTCCTTTAGAGCAGCTCTCTCCAGACCCTCTCAGCTGCCCCCCCCCCCCCCTTATAGCAGCTCTCCACAGACCCTCTCAGCTGTATATAGAGGAAACAAACCCTGTGCCAAATGACCCCGTCTGTGTGGTTGATCTGTGTGACCAGGTATGCTACGTGTGATGGGGGAGGATAAGCGTGGTTTTGGTCAGGCCTCCTGGGCCTCAGCAGCTCCTAGACTGGAGAAGCTGCGTTTCCTGCTGGCTAAAGAGACCCTGCAACACATGAGAGCAACTGAGATGTGTCTGCACCGCAAGAAACACACCATCAGAGAGAAGGTACGGTGTGTGTGTGTGTGTGTGTGTGTGTGTGTGTGTGTGTGTTTTAAAAGGCCATTCTCTGGATTGGTATTCCTATCTGATCAGATTCCCTGGGGGTGTCTGTAGCTGCGTCTGTAGCTCGGTCTCTGTCTGTAGCTCTGTCTGTAGATGTGTCGGTAGCTCTGTCTGTAGCTCTGTCTGTAGCTCTGTCTGTAGCTCTGTCTGTAGCTCTGTCTGTAGCTCTGTCTGTAGCTCTGTAGCTCTGTCGCTCTCTCTTTCCGGGTCTTTGATCTTTCTATAGAGCTGAGTGTGAACAGAGAATTCCCCAGACAGACAGACAGACAGCTACCCCTCCAGCTGTATGTCTACGTGTGTCAACTACCAACACTAGTCTGGATTCTGAACATCTCACAACTCTAGGAACAAGAAAATAGCATCTCAACTTTCAGAACTCTGTTTCTTAAATGGGAAAATAGAACCGTTTTTTTTTCCATTTCCTGAAAAGTTTATATTTTGGAGATCAGAGCTTTTCATCCAACATCGATATGCAGAAACATACAGTGGGGAAAAAAAGTATTTAGTCAGCCACCAATTGTGCAAGTTCTCCCACTTAAAAAGATGAGAGGCCTGTAATTTTAATCATAGGTACACTTCAACTATGACAGACAAAATACATTTTAAAAAATCCAGAAAATCACATTGTAGGATTTTTAATGAATTTATTTGCAAATTATGATGGAAAATAAGTATTTGGTCAATAACAAAAGTTTATCTCAATACTTTGTTATATACCCTTTGTTGGCAATGACAGAGGTCAAACGTTTTCTGTAAGTCTTCACAAGGTTTTCACACACTGTTGCTGGTATTTTGGCCCATTCCTCCATGCAGATCTCCTCTAGAGCAGTGATGTTTTGGGGCTGTTGCTGGGCAACACGGACTTTCAACTCCCTCCAAAGATTTTCTATGGGGTTGAGATCTGGAGACTGGCTAGGCCACTCCAGGACCTTGAAATGCTTCTTACGAAGCCACTCCTTCATTGCCCGGGCGGTGTGTTTGGGATCATTGTCATGTTGAAAGACCCAGTCACGTTTCATCTTCAATGTCATTGCTGATGGAAGGAGGTTTTCACTCAAAATCTCACGATACATGGCCCCATTCATTCTTTCCTTTACACGGATCAGTCGTCCTGGTCCCTTTGCAGAAAAACAGCCCCAAAGCATGATGTTTCCACCCCCATGCTTCACAGTAGGTATGGTGTTCTTTGGATGCAACTCAGCATTCTTTGTCCTCCAAACACGACGAGTTGAGTTTTTACCAAAAAAGTTATATTTTGGTTTCATCTGACCATATGACATTCTCCCAATCTTCTTCTGGATCATCCAAATCCTCTCTAACAAACTTCAGACGGGCCTGGACATGTACTGGCTTAAGCAGGGGGATTTGAGTCCCTGGCGGCGTAGTGTGTTACTGATGGTAGGCTTTGTTACTTTGGTCCCAGCTCTCTGCAAGTCATTCACTAGGTCCCCCCGTGTGGTTCTGGGATTTCTTTTACTGGAGCTGTTATAACCATAGTGTTCTATATTGTATCCTAGATGGGAGGTCTGTCTGGCCAGGACCAGAGGAGACCAGAGACAATCTAGAGCTTCAGTACTATGTTATGTAGTGTTATAACCATACTGGAGCTGTTATAACCATAGTGTTCTATATTGTATCCTAGATGGGAGGTCTGTCTGGCCAGGACCAGAGGAGACCAGAGACAATCTAGAGCTTCAGTACTATGTTATGTAGTGTTATAACCATAGTGTTCTATATTGTATCCTAGATGGGATGTCTGTCTGGCCAGGACCAGAGACAATCTAGAGCTTCAGTACTATGTTATGTAGTGTTATAACCATAGTGTTCTATATTGTATCCTAGATGGGAGGTCTGTCTGGCCAGGACCAGAGGAGACCAGAGACAATCTAGAGCTTCAGTACTATGTTATGTAGTGTTATAACCATAGTGTTCTATATTGTATCCTAGATGGGAGGTCTGTCTGGCCAGGACCAGAGGGGACCAGAGACGGTAGATAACCTAGAGATTCAGTACTATGAGGCTCAGCTAGAACTCTACGATGCCAAGTTTGAGATCCTCAAGAACGAAGAGCTCCTATTGGTCGCTCAGATCGACACCCTGCGACGCCAGATAAAAGGTAGGTTACACACACACACACACACACACACACAGATCTATACATTTAGATTTTTCAAAATGCAATGCAAAATGTTCAACGTTTTTTTTTTCAAATGACTCTGAAGATGCCAGTCTCACAGTCCGACATGTTGACATCAGACTTCTGTGAGAGGGTGCTGAGAGGGTGTGGAGAGCTGCTCTAAAAGGGGGGGGGGGGGCAGCTAGGAGGGTCTGGAGGAGAGCAGCGTGGCTTCCTCCACTGTCCCTAGATCGATATCTACTTCTGCTGCGTCACTGGATGACAAATCATGTCACCAAAAGCAGATTTTCTGCATGTGAATCCCTTAATTACTGCCCATGGGGAAAAGACTGTTTGTTTCCAAGGGTGTGTGTGTGTGTGTTTCTGTCTGCCATCCTTGGCAGGGCTTCCAGTACTTGGCTCTAGAGTCTAGATGTATTTTTTATAACATGAGAGAGGAAGGCAGCAACCCCCCTACCACTTCATTGTTCTTCCCCGATGAAAAGAGAGAGAGAAAGCAAAAGAAAAGAGGAGGGTGAAAGAGTGGGAGCAAAATAGAGAGAGGAGTGATAGAGGGGGAGGGAGAGAAGGAGCGATAGAGGGGGGAGGGAGAAGGAGCGACATTGGGGTGAGGAAGAGAAGGAGCGGCAGGGAGGAGTGTGGGGGAGGGAGAGAAGGAGCGATAGAGGAGGGGGGGAGAAGGAGCGATAGAGGAGGGGGAGGGAGAGAAGGAGCGATAGAGGAGGGGGGAGGGAGAGAAGGAGCGACAGGGAGGAGTGTGGGGAGAGGGAGAGAAGGAGCGAGGGGGGAGAGAAGGAGCGACAGTGGGGTGAGGGAGAGAAGGAGCGACAGTGGAGGGAGGGACAGAAGGAGCGACAGGTGAGGAGTGTGGGGGGATGGAGAGAAGGCGCGACAGAAGGAGAGACAGGGAGGAGTGTGGGGGGAGGGAGAGAAGGAGCGATAGAGGAGAAGGGGGAGGGAGAGAAGGAGCGATAGAGGAGGGGGGAGAAGGAGCGATAGAGGAGGGGGGAGGGAGAGAAGGAGCGATAGAGGAGGGGGGAGGGAGAGAAGGAGCGACGGTGGGGGGATGGAGAGAAGGAGCGACAGGGAGGGGTGTGGGTGGAGGGGGAGGGAGAGAAGGAGCGACAGGGAGGAGTGCGGGGGGAGGAAGAGAAGGAGCGATGGAGGGGGAGGGAGAGAAGGAGTGACAAGGAGGAGTGTGGAGGGAGGGAGAGAAGGAGCTGCAGAGGAGGAAGGAGTGACAGAGTGGGGGGAGGGAGAGATGGAGCGACGGGGGGAGGGAGTGAAGGAGAGACTGGGGAGGGAGTGAAGGAGCAACAGAGTGGGGGGAGGGGGAGAAGGAGCGACAGAGAGAGGAGTGCGGGGGGAGGGAGAGGGGGAGAAAGGAGAAGGAGAGAGGGAGCAACAGGGAGGAGGGAGAGAACAACAGAGGAAGAGGAGATGGGAAGCGACAGATGTCTGCTTATCAGATTGTGTCTACAGAGATTTGTAGAATGTTTCAGAGCTGAAAGGGGAGGTGGTGTATTATAGTGTGTGTTTCAGAGCTGAAAGAGGAGGTGGTGTGTTATGGTGTGTGTTTCAGAGCTGAAAGAGGAGGTGGTGTATTATAGTGTGTGTTTCAGAGCTGAAAGAGGAGGTGGTGTATTATAGTGTGTGTTTCAGAGCTGAAAAGGAGGTGGTGTGTGTTTCAGAGCTGAAAGAGGAGGTGGTGTATTATAGTGTGTGTTTCAGAGCTGAAAAGGAGGTGGTGTGTGTTTCAGAGCTGAAAGAGGAGGTGGTGTGTTATGGTGTGTGTTTCAGAGCTGAAAGAGGAGGTGGTGTATTATAGTGTGTGTTTCAGAGCTGAAAGAGGAGGTGGTGTATTATAGTGTGTGTTTCAGAGCTGAAAGAGGAGGTGGTGTGTTATGGTGTGTGTTTCAGAGCTGAAAGAGGAGGTGGTGTATTATAGTGTGTGTTTCAGAGCTGAAAGAGGAGGTGGTGTGTTATGGTGTGTGTTTCAGAGCTGAAAGAGGAGGTGGTGTGTTATGGTGTGTGTTTCAGAGCTGAAAGAGGAGGTGGTGTATTATGGTGTGTGTTTCAGAGCTGAAAGAGGAGGTGGTGTATTATAGTGTGTGTTTCAGAGCTGAAAGAGGAGGTGGTGTATTATGGTGTGTGTTTCAGAGCTGAAAGAGGAGGTGGTGTATTATAGTGTGTGTTTCAGAGCTGAAAGAGGAGGTGGTGTGTTATGGTGTGTGTTTCAGAGCTGAAAGAGGAGGTGGTGTATTATAGTGTGTGTTTCAGAGCTGAAAGAGGAGGTGGTGTGTTATGGTGTGTGTTTCAGAGCTGAAAGAGGAGGTGGTGTGTTATGGTGTGTGTTTCAGAGCTGAAAGAGGAGGTGGTGTATTATAGTGTGTGTTTCAGAGCTGAAAGAGGAGGTGGTGTATTATGGTGTGTGTTTCAGAGCTGAAAGAGGAGGTGGTGTATTATAGTGTGTGTTTCAGAGCTGAAAAGGAGGTGGTGTGTGTTTCAGAGCTGAAAGAGGAGGTGGTGTATTATAGTGTGTGTTTCAGAGCTGAAAAGGAGGTGGTGTGTGTTTCAGAGCTGAAAGAGGAGGTGGTGTGTTATGGTGTGTGTTTCAGAGCTGAAAGAGGAGGTGGTGTATTATAGTGTGTGTTTCAGAGCTGAAAGAGGAGGTGGTGTATTATAGTGTGTGTTTCAGAGCTGAAAAAGGAGGTGGTGTGTTATGGTGTGTGTTTCAGAGCTGAAAGAGGAGGTGGTGTATTATAGTGTGTGTTTCAGAGCTGAAAGAGGAGGTGGTGTGTTATGGTGTGTGTTTCAGAGCTGAAAGAGGAGGTGGTGTATTATAGTGTGTGTTTCAGAGCTGAAAGAGGAGGTGGTGTGTGTTTCAGAGCTGAAAGAGGAGGTGGTGTATTATAGTGTGTGTTTCAGAGCTGAAAGAGGAGGTGGTGTATTATAGTGTGTGTTTCAGAGCTGAAAGAGGAGGTGGTGTGTTATGGTGTGTGTTTCAGAGCTGAAAGAGGAGGTGGTGTATTATGATGTGTGTGAGGATCCAGAGGAGCTCCAAAGCCTATCACAGACAGCCGCACCTTTAGACCCCACCCACTCACCTGTCAATCACCTGGGGCGACGCCTACAGCAGCTGGAAGCCAAGAGAGGGAACATCTGTGCCCGCCGCGCATACCTCCGCAACAAGAAGGTACCCAGGGGGTGTGTGTGTGTTTGAACCTACCTCCACAACAAGAAGGTACCAGGGGGTGTGTGTGTGTTTGAACCTACCTCCACAACAAGAAGGTACCAGGGGGTGTGTGTGTGTGTTTGAACCTACCTCCACAACAAGAAGGTACCAGGGGGTGTGTGTGTTAACCTACCTCCACAACAAGAAGGTAACAGGGGGTGTGTGTGTGTGTTTGAACCTACCTCCACAACAAGAAGGTACCAGGGGGTGTGTGTGTTAACCTACCTCCACAACAAGAAGGTACCCTGGGTGTGTGTGTGTTTGAACCTACCTCCACAACAAGAAGGTACCAGGGGGTGTGTGTGTTAACCTACCTCCACAACAAGAAGGTACCCTGGGTGTGTGTGTGTTTGAACCTACCTCCACAACAAGAAGGTACCAGGGGGTGTGTGTGTTAACCTACCTCCACAACAAGAAGGTACCAGGGGGTGTGTGTTAACCTACCTCCACAACAAGAAGGTACCAGGGGGTGTGTGTGTTAACCTACCTCCACAGTGAGAAGGTACCAGGGGGTGTGTGTTAACCTACCTCCACAACAAGAAGGTACCAGGGGGTGTGTGTGTTAACCTACCTCCACAGTGAGAAGGTACCAGGGGGTGTGTGTTAACCTACCTCCACAACAAGAAGGTACCAGGGGGTGTGTGTGTTAACCTACCTCCACAGTGAGAAGGTACCAGGGGGTGTGTGTTAACCTACCTCCACAACAAGAAGGTACCAGGGGGTGTGTGTGTTAACCTACCTCCACAGTGAGACGGTACCAGGGGGTGTGTGTGTTAACCTACCTCCACAACAAGAAGGTACCAGGGGGTGTGTGTGTTAACCTACCTCCACAACAAGAAGGTAGCAGGGTGTGTGTGTGTTAACCTACCTCCACAGTGAGAAGGTACCAGGGGGTGTGTGTTAACCTACCTCCACAGTGAGAAGGTACCAGGGGGTGTGTGTTAACCTACCTCCACAACAAGAAGGTACCAGGGGGTGTGTGTGTTAACCTACCTCCACAACAAGAAGGTACCAGGGGGTGTGTGTTAACCTACCTCCACAGTGAGAAGGTACCAGGGGGTGTGTGTTAACCTACCTCCACAGTGAGAAGGTACCAGGGGGTGTGTGTTAACCTACCTCCACAACAAGAAGGTACCAGGGGGTGTGTGTGTTAACCTACCTCCACAACAAGAAGGTACCAGGGGGTGTGTGTGTTAACCTACCTCCACAGTGAGAAGGTACCAGGGGGTGTGTGTTAACCTACCTCCACAGTGAGAAGGTACCAGGGGGTGTGTGTGTTAACCTACCTCCACAGTGAGAATGTACCAGGGGGTGTGTGTTAACCTACCTCCACAACAAGAAGGTACCAGGGGGTGTGTGTGTTAACCTACCTCCACAACAAGAAGGTACCAGGGGGTGTGTGTGTTAACCTACCTCCACAATAAGAAGGTACCAGGGGGTGTGTGTGTTAACCTACCTCCACAACAAGAAGGTACCAGGGGGTGTGCCCCTTCCTGACAAACCTGTAATAAAGTTCCTCCTAAACATTTAGACTGTTCTATCTTAACGCCTCATGTTGTAACGTGGTGTCTGTGTTGTGGTGTAATGTGGTGTCTGTGTTGTAACGTGGTGTCTGTTGTGTTGTAATGTGGTGTCTGTGTTGTTGTAATGTGGTGTCTGTTTTGTTGTAACGTGGTGTCTGTGTTGTGGTGTAATGTGGTGTCTGTGTTGTAACGTGGTGTCTGTTGTGTTGTAATGTGGTGTCTGTTGTGTTGTAATGTGGTGTCTGTGTTGTTGTAACGTGGTGTCTGTTGTGTTGTAATGTGGTGTCTGTGTTGTGTTGTGTTGTAACGTGGTGTCTGTTGTGTTGTAATGTGGTGTCTGTGTTGTGTTGTGTTGTAACGTGGTGTGTGTGTTGTAACATGGTGTGTGTGTAACATGGTGTGTGTGTAACATGGTGTGTGGTGTTACAGGATCAGTGTGTGGAGGCTAACGAGCAGAAGCACCGTCTGGCCCAGCACAGCTCCACTCACTTTACCCAGCACCACGGAGTAGCCCTGGTGAGTTACCATGACAACATGCACACACGCTCTTAAAGGATCCCGTTACCCAGCACCACGGAGTAGCCCTGGTGAGTTACCATGACAACATGCACACACGCTCATAAAGGATCCCGTTACCCAGCACCACGGAGTAGCCCTGGTGAGTTACCATGACAACATGCACACACGCTCTTAAAGGATCCCGTTACCCAGCACCGCGGAGTAGCCCTGGTGAGTTACCATGACAACATGCACACACGCTCTTAAAGGATCCCCTTACCTAGCGCCACGGAGTAGCCCTGGTGAGTTACCATGACAACATGCACACACGCTCTTAAAGGATCCCGTTACCCAGCACCAGGGAGTAGCCCTGGTGAGTTACCATGACAACATGCACACACGCTCTTAAAGGATCCCGTTACCCAGCACCACGGAGTAGCCCTGGTGAGTTACCATGACAACATGCACACACGCTCTTAAAGGATCCCGTTACCCAGCACCACGGAGTAGCCCTGGTGAGTTACCATGACAACATGCACACACGCTCTTAAAGGATCCCGTTACCCAGCACCACGGAGTAGCCCTGGTGAGTTACCATGACAACATGCACACACGTTCTTAAAGGATCCCGTTGCCTAGCACCACGGAGTAGCCCTGGTGAGTTACCATGACAACATGCACACACGCTCTTAAAGGATCCCCTTACCTAGCGCCACGGAGTAGCCCTGGTGAGTTACCATAGTAACGAGGGCAAACCCACCCACGGAAACACCCACACTGGAGACACCATCCTCAGTTTACATGATCTCTCTCTCTCTCTCTCTCTTTGTCGCTCTCTCTCTCTCTGTATCTCTGTCTCTCTCTCTCTCTGTCTCTCTCTCCCTGTGTCTCTCTCTGTCTCTCTTTCCGTCTCTCTTTCCGTCTCTCTCTCTGTTTCGGTCTCTTCTATAGCTACCTAAAATGTTACTAAAGCAGTGAGGTAACTATCTCAGTTGATTCCACCAGTCTTGTCTTATTTCTCTCCGTGTCCCTCCAGAAGAGAGAGAAGAGGAGAGAGGATGAAGAGAGGAGGAAGGAGTGGATGGACCAGGAGAGAGAGAGAACCCTGAGCAGACTCCGCTCCTTCAGAGAGGTAATCAGTCAACCCATCACTTATCCTCTCATGGATGGAGGGACTAAAGGGAAGGATGTGTTGCTGAAGTGTTTTCCTGCTGTCTTTCCTGTAGAAGCGACAGGGAAGTTACGTCCTGAAGACTCCACGATCCAAGATGGCTGCCAGGGAGCCGCAGTGTTCCGACCTCCCCCAGCCTCTGTCAATCGTTAGCATCGGCCCCTCCTCTTCATCTAATGGGACCGCCCCCAGAAAGACCCCCAGGAAACTCAAACCGAAAGACATCCCCGTCCAAATCTTCACTCCTCCTCTCCTTCCTCCTTCGCCTCTGCCAACTACACCTCCCACTACAGCTGTACCCCCACCTCAGACCTCCTCTCCTCCTCCCCCTCCTCCTCCTCCTCCCCTACCCCCACCTCCTCCCCCTCCACCCCTCCTTGCCCTCACCCCCTGTAAGACAGAGGTAGGGGACTCCCCCATGCCTCTCAGTGAGAGAGAGGCTGCACCCTTCCCTGCCAAAATGACCCTGAAGCAGAACCTAGGTGAGGAGGATCCACCTTCCAGTGCCGGTCTGTTTCTGATGCAGTAGCTACTTGTCCCGGCTCATTAGTTCTCCTACTGTTGTAAAAAGGGAAACTCTCTGTCTTCTACAAGTTTCTACTGTAGCTGCACCTTGTGACAGCTCTCTTGACAGCTTCTACTCTCTTTCCATATCTGCTCTCTCTCCCACCTTTCTTCCCCTGCCTTTCTCCCTCCCCCTCTCTCTCATTTCTCTCTCCCACCTTTCTTCCCGTGCTTCTTCTCCCTCCCCCTCTCTCTCATTTCTCTCTCCCACCTTTCTTCCCCTGCTTCTCTCTCTCCCACTCTTCTTCTCCATTCCTCTCTCTCTCTCGTTTCTCTCTCTCCCACCTTTCTTCCCCTGCTCCTTCTCCCTCCCCCTCTCTCTCTCCCACTCTTCTTCTCCATTCCTCTCTCTCTCTCTCGTTTCTCTCTCTCCCACTCTTCTCCATTCCTCTCTCTCTTTCTTTCTCTCTCTCCCACCTTTCTTCCCCTGCTCCTTCTCCCTCCCCCTCTCTCTCTCTTCTCATTCCTCTCTCTCTCTCTCTCTCGTTTCTCTCTCTCCCACTCTTCTCCATTCCTCTCTCTCTCTCTCTCGTTTCTCTCTCTCCCACCTTTCTTCCCCTACTTCTTCTCTCTTGCTCTCTCTCTCGTCTCTCTCTCTCCCACCTGTCTTCCCCTGCTTCTTCTCTATCCCCCTCCCTCTCTCTCGTTTCTCTCTCTCCCACCTTTCTTCCCCTACTTCTTCTCCTCCCTCTCTCTCTCCCACCTTTCTTCCCCTACTTCTTCTCCTCCCTCTCTCTCCCACCTTTCTTCCCCTACTTCTTCTCCTCCCTCTCTCTCTCCCACCTTTCTTCCCCTACTTCTTCTCCTCCCTCTCTCTCTCCCACCTTTCTTCCCCTACTTCTCCCCCCCTCTCTCTCCTACCTTTCTTCCCCTTCTTCTTCTCCCCCCTCTCTCTCTCTTGTCTCTCTCTCTCCCACCTTTCTTCCCCTACTTCTTCTCTCTCTCTTGTTTCTCTCTCCCACCTTTCTTCCCCTACTTCTTCTCCCCCCCCTCTCTCTCTCTTGTCTCTCTCTCTCCCACCTTTCTTCCCCTACTTCTTCTCTCTCTCTTGTTTCTCTCGCTCCCACCTTTCTTCCCCTACTTCTTCTCCCCCCCTCTCTCTCTTGTCTCTCTCTCTCCCACCTTTCTTCCCCTACTTCTTCTCTCTCTCTTGTTTCTCTCTCTCCCACCTTTCTTCCCCTACTTCTTCTCCCCCCACTCTCTCTCTCTTGTCTCTCTCTCCCCCCCCTCTCTCTCTCTCTTGTCTCTCTCTCTCCCACCTTTCTTCCCCTACTTCTTCTCCCCCCTCTCTCTTTCTTGTCTCTCTCTCTCCCACCTTTCTTCCCCTACTTCTTCTCTCTCTCTCCCACCTGTCTTCCCCTACTTCTTCTCTCTCTCTCCCACCTGTCTTCCCCTACTTCTTCTCTCTCTCTCCCACCTGTCTTCCCCTGCTCCTTCTCCCTCCAGGTTCTATGGACGAGGTGTTGGCATCATTACAGCGTGGTCAGGTCAGGCTGCGTCGTGTCCAGCCCCTTGCCCCTCCTGGTCCCGGCCTGGCGCCCTCCGGGGGCGACCTCAGGGATAACATAATGTCTGCCATCAGACTTGGGGTCAAACTACGCAAGGTCAGCATCAGGCATCACATTACATTAATGACAATGTGTAGGAGTTAGCCATGAAGCTGTTACATCACATTAATGACAATGTACAGGAGTTAGCCATGAAGCTGTTACATCACATCATATTAATGACAATGTGCAGGAGATAGCCATGAAGCTGTTACATCACAATGTACAGGAGTTAGCCATGAAGCTGTTACATCACAATGTACAGGAGTTAGCCATGAAGCTGTTACATCACAATGTACAGGAGTTAGCCATGAAGCTGTTACATCACAATGTGTAGGAGTTAGCCATGAAGCTGTTACATCACAATGTACAGGAGTTAGCCATGAAGCTGTTACATCACAATGTGTAGGAGTTAGCCATGAAGCTGTTACATCACTTTAATGACAATGTGTAGGAGTTAGCCATGAAGCTGTTACATCACTTTAATGACAATGTACAGGAGTTAGCCATGAAGCTGTTACATCACATTAATGACAATGTACAGGAGTTAGCCATGAAGCTGTTACATCACATTAATGACAATGTGCAGGAGTTAGCCATGAAGCTGTTACATCACATTAATGACAATGTGCAGGAGTTAGCCATGAAGCTGTTACATCACAATGTACAGGAGTTAGCCATGAAGCTGTTACATCACAATGTACAGGAGATAGCCATGAAGCTGTTACATCACATTAATGACAATGTGCAGGAGTTAGCCATGAAGCTGTTACATCACATTAATGACAATGTGCAGGAGTTCGCCATGAAGCTGTTACATCACATTAATGACAATGTGCAGGAGTTAGCCATGAAGCTGTTACATCACAATGTACAGGAGTTAGCCATGAAGCTGTTACATCACATTAATGACAATGTGCAGGAGTTAGCCATGAAGCTGTTACATCACATTAATGACAATGTACAGGAGTTAGCCATGAAGCTGTTACATCACATTAATGACAATGTACAGGAGTTAGCCATGAAGCTGTTACATCACAATGTGTAGGAGTTAGCCATGAAGCTGTTACATCACATTAATGACAATGTACAGGAGTTAGCCATGAAGCTGTTACATCACAATGTGCAGGAGTTAGCCATGAAGCTGTTACATCACATTAATGACAATGTGCAGGAGTTAGCCATGAAGCTGTTACATCACAATGTACAGGAGTTAGCCATGAAGCTGTTACATCACATTAATGACAATGTGCAGGAGTTAGCCATGAAGCTGTTACATCACATTAATGACAATGTGCAGGAGATAGCCATGAAGCTGTTACATCACATTAATGACAATGTGCAGGAGTTAGCCATGAAGCTGTTACATCACATTAATGACAATGTGCAGGAGATAGCCATGAAGCTGTTACATCACATTAATGACAATGTGCAGGAGTTAGCCATGAAGCTGTTACATCACAATGTGTAGGAGTTAGCCATGAAGCTGTTACATCACATTAATGACAATGTGCAGGAGTTAGCCATGAAGCTGTTACATCACATTAATGACAATGTACAGGAGTTAGCCATGAAGCTGTTACATCACTTCTATAGGAACCCCTCTGGACCGATTACACCCCCTGCTACATGACTTCTATAGGAACCCCTCTGGACCGATTACACCCCCTGCTACATGACTTCTATAGGAACCCCTCTGGACCGATTACACCCCCTGCTACATGACTTCTATAGGAACCCCTCTGGACCGATTACACCCCCTGCTACATGACTTCTATAGGAACCCCTCTGGACCGATTACACCCCCCTCAACCTGCAGGATCAATACCTGTTAGTAAAGGTGTCAGAGATGACCTGCAGGATCAATACCTGTTAGTAAAGGTGTCAGATAGAGACGACCTACAGGATCAATACCTGCTAGTAAAGGTGTCAGAGACGACCTACAGGATCAATACCTGCTAGTAAAGGTGTCAGAGACGACCTGCAGGATCAATACCTGTTAGTAAAGGTGTCAGATAGAGATGACCTACAGGATCAATACCTGCTAGTAAAGGTGTCAGATAGAGATGACCTACAGGATCAATACCTGCTAGTAAAGGTGTCAGATAGAGACGACCTACAGGATCAATACCTGCTAGTAAAGGTGTCAGAGATGACCTGCAGGATCAATACCTGCTAGTAAAGATGTCAGAGATGACCTACAGGATCTATACCTGCTAGTAAAGGTGTCAGATAGAGATGACCTACAGGATCAATACCTGCTAGTAAAGGTGTCAGATAGAGATGACCTACAGGATCAATACCTGCTAGTAAAGGTGTCAGATAGAGACGACCTACAGGATCAATACCTGCTAGTAAAGATGTCAGAGACGACCTACAGGATCAATACCTGCTAGTAAAGGTGTCAGATAGAGACGACCTACAGGATCAATACCTGCTAGTAAAGGTGTCAGATAGAGATGACCTACAGGATCAATACCTGCTAGTAAAGGTGTCAGAGATGACCTGCAGGATCAATACCTGCTAGTAAAGATGTCAGAGATGACCTACAGGATCAATACCTGCTAGTAAAGGTGTCAGAGACGACCTGCAGGATCAATACCTGCTAGTAAAGGTGTCAGATAGAGATGACCTACAGGATCAATACCTGTTAGTAAAGGTGTCAGATAGAGACGACCTACAGGATCAATACCTGCTAGTAAAGGTGTCAGATAGAGATGACCTGCAGGATCAATACCTGTTAGTAAAGGTGTCAGATAGAGACAACCTACAGGATCAATACCTGCTAGTAAAGGTGTCAGATAGAGACGACCTACAGGATCAATACCTGCTAGTAAAGGTGTCAGAGATGACCTACAGTATCAATACCTGTTAGTAAAGGTGTCAGAGACGACCTACAGGATCAATACCTGCTAGTAAAGGTGTCAGATAGAGATGACCTGCAGGATCAATACCTGCTAGTAAAGGTGTCAGATAGAGATGACCTACAGGATCAATACCTGCTAGTAAAGGTGTCAGATAGAGACGACCTGCAGGATCAATACCTGCTAGTAAAGGTGTCAGATAGAGATGACCTACAGGATCAATACCTGCTAGTAAAGGTGTCAGATAGAGACGACCTGCAGGATCAATACCTGCTAGTAAAGGTGTCAGATAGAGACGACCTACAGGATCAATACCTGTTAGTAAAGGTGTCAGATAGAGATGACCTACAGGATCAATACCTGCTAGTAAAGGTGTCAGATAGAGATGACCTACAGGATCAATACCTGCTAGTAAAGGTGTCAGATAGAGATGACCTACAGGATCAATACCTGCTAGTAAAGATGTCAGAGATGACCTACAGGATCTATACCTGCTAGTAAAGGTGTCAGAGATGACCTACAGGATCTATACCTGCTAGTAAAGGTGTCAGAGATGACCTGCAGGATCAATACCTGCTAGTAAAGGTGTCAGAGACGCCCTACAGGATCAATACCTGCTAGTAAAGATGTCAGAGATGACCTACAGGATCTATACCTGCTAGTAAAGGTGTCAGAGATGACCTACAGGATCTATACCTGCTAGTAAAGATGTCAGAGATGACCTACAGGATCTATACCTGCTAGTAAAGGTGTCAGAGATGACCTACAGGATCTATACCTGCTAGTAAAGGTGTCAGAGATGACCTGCAGGATCAATACCTGCTAGTAAAGGTGTCAGAGACGACCTGCAGGATCAATACCTGCTAGTAAAGGTGTCAGAGACGACCTGCAGGATCAATACCTGCTAGTAAAGGTGTCAGAGACGACCTACAGGATCAATACCTGCTAGTAAAGGTGTCAGAGACGACCTGCAGGATCAATACCTGCTAGTAAAGGTGTCAGAGACGACCTGCAGGATCAATACCTGCTAGTAAAGGTGTCAGAGACGACCTGCAGGATCAATACCTGCTAGTAAAGGTGTCAGAGACGACCTGCAGGATCAATACCTGCTAGTAAAGGTGTCAGAGACGACCTGCAGGATCTATACCTGCTAGTAAAGGTGTCAGAGATGACCTGCAGGATCAATACCTGCTAGTAAAGGTGTCAGAGATGACCTGCAGGATCAATACCTGCTAGTAAAGGTGTCAGAGACGACCTGCAGGATCAATACCTGCTAGTAAAGGTGTCAGAGATGACCTGCAGGATCAATACCTGCTAGTAAAGGTGTCAGAGACGACCTACAGGATCAATACCTGCTAGTAAAAGGTGTCAGAGATGACCTGCAGGATCAATACCTGCTAGTAAAGGTGTCAGAGATGACCTGCAGGATCAATACCTGCTAGTAAAGGTGTCAGAGACGACCTGCAGGATCAATACCTGCTAGTAAAGGTGTCAGAGATGACCTACAGGATCTATACCTGCTAGTAAAGGTGTCAGAGATGACCTGCAGGATCAATACCTGCTAGTAAAGGTGTCAGAGATGACCTACAGGATCTATACCTGCTAGTAAAGGTGTCAGATAGAGATGACCTACAGTATCAATACCTGCTAGTAAAGGTGTCAGAGACGACCTACAGGATCAATACCTGCTAGTAAAGGTGTCAGAGACGACCTGCAGGATCAATACCTGCTAGTAAAGGTGTCAGATAGAGATGACCTACAGGATCAATACCTGCTAGTAAAGGTGTCAGATAGAGATGACCTACAGTATCAATACCTGCTAGTAAAGGTGTCAGAGACGACCTACAGGATCAATACCTGCTAGTAAAGGTGTCAGAGACGACCTGCAGGATCAATACCTGCTAGTAAAGGTGTCAGAGACGACCTGCAGGATCAATACCTGCTAGTAAAGGTGTCAGAGACGACCTACAGGATCAATACCTGCTAGTAAAGGTGTCAGAGACGACCTGCAGGATCAATACCTGCTAGTAAAGGTGTCAGAGACGACCTACAGGATCAATACCTGCTAGTAAAGGTGTCAGAGACGACCTACAGGATCAATACCTGCTAGTAAAGGTGTCAGAGACGACCTGCAGGATCAATACCTGCTAGTAAAGGTGTCAGAGACGACCTGCAGGATCAATACCTGCTAGTAAAGGTGTCAGAGACGACCTGCAGGATCTATACATGTTAGTAAAGGTGTCAGAGACGACCTACAGGATCAATACCTGCTAGTAAAGGTGTCAGAGACGACCTACAGGATCAATACCTGCTAGTAAAGGTGTCAGAGACGACCTACAGGGATTTGTAGTTTTGCATGATGTGTATTTTGATGCTAATTAGCATTTTAGAATCTGAGGGTAAATGAAGATGAATATATTGATAACAATCACCTTGTCTGAGAGAGACTTGGTTATCAGAACGCCATCCCAGGGTACACCTACACTTAAGACTGGGTACACCGAGGGTACACCTACACTTAAGACTGGGTACACCAAGGGTACAGGGTACACCCAGGGTACACCTACACTTAAGACAGGGTACACCGAGGGTACATGGTACACCCAGGGTACACGGTACACTTAAGACTGGGTACACCGAGGGTACAGGGTACACCTACACTTAAGACTGGGTACACCGAGGGTACAGGGTACACCCAGGGTACACCTACACTTAAGACTGGGTACACCGAGGGTACAGGGTACGCCCAGGGTACACCTACACTTAAGACAGAGTACACCGAGGGTACATGGTACACCCAGGGTACAGGGTACACCTATACTTAAGACAGGGTACACCGAGGGTACATGGTACACCCAGGGTACACCTACACTTAAGACAGCCCTTATTTTAAGTGTTCACAACTGCACTGTGGGGCTCTATTTTAAATATGGTACTGGAAATGTCACTGTAAATAGCTACTGACCCTGGAACTGTCCCTGTATATAGCTACTGACCCTGTATATAGCCACTGACCCTGGAACTGTCCCTGTATATAGCTACTGACCCTGGAACTGTCCCTGTATATAGCCACTGACCCTGGAACTGTCCCTGTATATAGCTACTGACCCTGGAACTGTCCCTGTATATAGCTACTGTCCCTGTATATAACTACTGACCCTGGAACTGTCCCTGTATATAGCTACTGTCCCTGTATATAACTACTGACCCTGTATATAACTACTGACCCTGTATATAGGTACTGACCCTGGAACGGTCCCTGTATATAGCTACTGACCCTGGAACTGACCCTGTATATAGCTACTGACCCTGGAACTGTCCCAGAAAGGAGTTGTAGTGCACGTGACAAACACTGTAGTAGTACACGTGACAAACACTGTAGTAGTGCACGTGACAAACACTGTAGTAGTGCACGTGACAAACATTAGTAGTAGTGCATGTGACAAACACTAGTAGTAGTGCACGTGACAAACACTAGTAGTGCACGTGACAAACACTTGAAACGATGGGTAGCCCTCTGAACCGGTCCCACTGGCTAACTTGATGACCCTGCTCTGTGATGTCCCCTCCAGGTGGTCCCAGCGGTGCCCCTGCCCCAGGACAGCAGGGACACGGATCTACAGAGGAGCATCAAGGCAGCCATGCAGAGGATGAAGAAGGTCTCCTCCGACTCGGATGATGAAGATGAGGAGAGAGGAGGGGACAACACGCCCTCGGCTGAGTGGGACAGCTGAGAGGAGACGTATGCACGGACAGACAGACACTCGGACGCGCACGGACACATCGATAAAACAGGCGTTGTGTGTGTGTGTGTGTGTCTATACAGCGGGGAGAACAAGTATTTGATAGACTGACGATTTTTGCAGGTTTTCCTACTTACAAAACATGTAGATATACTTGTCATGCGATAAAATGCAAATGAATTACTTAAAAATCATACAATGTGATTTTCGTTTTAGATTCCGTCTCTCACAGTTGAAGTGTACCTATGCTAAAAAATTACAGACCTCTACATGCTTTGTAAGTAGGAAAACCTACAAAATCGGATAGTGGATCAAATACTTGTTCTCCCCACACACACACGTACTAATCAATAGGTTAAGTATGTTGCGAATGGTTTAGTCGTGTGATTATGCAGGTTTACTGTTTGACGTAAAACTTGATCCATAGAGAAGAGATCGTATCTTAAACACCCTGTAAATGTTTAACTAAAGCACTGTGCCCAAATATCCACCACCTGTTACCACGGTTCAAGGCTACAGCCTCTTTTTCACCAAGCTTAGAAACTAGCTGTTATCTGGCTAAAAAGCTCCCACCGATTCCAGATTTTCATGAATTCTTGTTTGTACGCTTGTCTAGTCTTCCGTTTGCAAACAAGCCTGAGGACTTGAGTGAGTGTGAGAGAGAGAGAGAGAGACCTAGAAATAGAATGGAATAGATTGTATCTATGGTTGCAGGCCCCTGCAGTGTGTTCAAATAGAACAGGTGGTAGACCTTACCGTGTAACGCGGTTCAGTTTGTCATCGTGTTACACTACAATCTCCCTTAATGTTTTGTTTGTCTAGCGCCAGTTGGAACTGGTGTCCGCCCTGCATAGCATAACTGACAAACCATTGAAGGTGAAATCATTTATCTGTTTGTTTCTGCTTCATGATTTTCTCTACGGATGAACAGGAGCTCGTGTTGCCAACTCCGGCACATTTACTTTGATGAGGAAAACTGAAATGTTGACGACTGTGCAGTCTGTGTCCTACAACGCCATATTAATCGCCGTGACGATAAAATAACCCTTTAAGTATGACCTCTGCCCTTCATGAACAGAATAGAGCTTTACCCAGTTTACCACCATGAACTAAAACAGTAGGATGAAGTTGACCCCCGTAGGCACAACAGTCCCTAGGATCAGCCTCCTCTCTCCCCCCCAATCCCAACCTTTATTCCCCCTAATGGTTAATCTAAAACTGGCCTTGGGTCAGTGTCTAGGGGGCCAACTTCACCCTAGTATTTCTAATGATGCTACGTTATTACATGGCACTTGGTTTGACCGGGTTGTCATGGAGACGCAAAAGGCCGTGTTCCAGACTGCCCTGCAAAAGCAGCGTCTTTTAGACAAATGAACCGATGATTGAATATGTACGATTTGGTGCGTGACTGCAATGTAGGTGGCCTGGAACATGGCCAGATGTATGAACGAGTGCCAGTGCACTGATTTTAATTATTTTATTGTAAACTGTCAAACCCAGTTTCCATTCGACTGGTAAGTGTTATTTGAAAGAGAGAACGTTGTGTCATTATGCTCAAGTGCCTTGGGGACCTGTAAGTTATTACGAGCTGTCGTTCACCAATAAACTGTTGTTGAGTAAGGTTTCTGTAGGACACTTTTACAACTGTTCTGTCCAGGAGAGATTCTCTTTATAATGGGGGAAACACACTAATAATTGGAGGGGGGGGTTAGGACATAGACAAACACACTATCCAGGATACACATATCATTACTGTGATATGGGGGGGGGGGTTAGGACATAGACAAACACACTATCCAGGATACACATGTCATTACTGTTAAATGGGGGGGTTAGTGTTACAGGATACACTCCATCCTCCAGGGGGCAGCAGCAACGTTGTCCGGATGCTGAGCCTGGTTGATAAGGAGACCGGTGCTGACAATTAGGGTGATCGTCAGTTCTGGAGAGAGAGGAGGCCAGAAGCCTCTGATCTGGGCTTTGTTAGTAAGGCCTAGGTTCAATCAGATCACGTGTTAACTGGGGGTGTTGGAGCCGTCAAATCGGTGAGCAAGCTGCTCTTGATCATTGTCACGAAGCCACACCCACGTTAGAATATCAGAGTGAGAAAAGTGTAGGTTATATAGAAATGTCATTAAACAGGTGTAGATGACAGCTCATGTTCCAATTTGTAAACAAGACTGCATGGGATTTCTGTACATGTGACACCGTGCAGCCAATGGCTACGTCCGCTTTAGGTATAATGGCAGGAGCCACTAGTGGATTTGACAGCTCTAACACAGTTCCCCCTCAGACACCGACAAAAACAACCGCTGTGTGGATTTTTCCTAAAGCGGATCCGATTGAATAAAGACCTTAACCTCTTTAGTTGGGCCTAGTCCATCTGCTTGGACTAGTCTCCCGGACCAAGGAGAGGTGAGGTTGCTGTCTCCCTGGACCGAGGAGAGGTGAGGTTGCTGTCTCCCTGAACCGAGGTGAGGTGAGGTAGCTGTCTCCCTGGACCGAGGAGAGGTGAGGTTGCTGTCTCCCTGGACCGAGGAGAGGTGAGGTTGCTGTCTCCCTGGACCGAGGAGAGGTGAGGTTGCTGTCTCCCTGGACCGAGGAGAGGTGAGGTTGCTGTCTCCCTGGACCGAGGAGAGGTAATGTTGCTTTACTGAAGACTCATCTCTTCAGTGGGTCATATGATTGAGTGTAGTCTGGCCCAGGAGTGGGAAGGTGAACGGAAAGGCTCTGGAGCAACGAACCGCCCTTGTTGTCTCTGCCTGGCCGGTTCCCCTCTTTCCACTGGGATTCTCTGCCTCTAACCCTATTACAGGGGCTGAGTCACTGGCTTACTAGGGCTCTTTCATACCGTCCCTAAGAGGGGTGCGTCACTTGAGTGGGTTGAGTCACTGATGTGATCTTCCTGTCTGGGTTGGCGCCCCCCCTTGGGTTGTGCCGTGGCGGAGATCTTTGTGGGCTATACTCGGCCTTGTCTCAAGATGGTAAGTTGGTGGTTGAAGATATCCCTCTAGTGGTATCCTTCCTGTTTGGCCCTGTCCGGGGGTGTCATTGGATGGTGCCACAGTGTCTCCTGACCCCTCCTGTCTCAGCCTCCAGTATTTATGCTGCAGTAGTTTGTGTCGGGGGGCTCGGGTCAGTTTGTTATATCTGGAGTACTTCTCCTGTCCTATCCGTTGTCCTGTGTGAATTTAAGTATGCTCTCTCTAATTCTCTCTTTCTCTCTCTCTCGGAGGACCTGAGCCCTAGGACCATGCCTCAGGACTACCTGACATGATGACTCCTTGCTGTCCCCAGTCCACCTGGCCGTGCTGCTGCTCCAGTTTCAACTGTTCTGCCTGTGATTATTATTATTTGACCATGCTGGTCATTTATGAACATTTGAACATCTTGGCCATGTTCTGTTATAATCTCCAACCGGCACAGCCAGAAGAGGACTGGCCACCCCACATAGCCTGGTTGCTCTCTAGGTTTCTTCCTAGGTTTTGGCCTTTCTAGGGAGTTTTTCCTAGCCACCGTGCTTCTACACCTGCATTGCTTGCTGTTTGGGGTTTTAGGCTGGGTTTCTGTACAGCACTTTGAGATATCAGCTGATGTAAGAAGGGCTATATAAAGACATTTGATTTGATTTGACCCCTAGACACATGTTCATTCAGGTTATAGACCATGTAACTAGGACCCCTAGACACATGTTCATTCAGGTTATAGACCATGTAACTAGGACCCCTAGACACATGTTCACTCAGGTTACAGACCATGTAACTAGGACCCCTAGACACATGTTCACTCAGGTTACAGACCATGTAACTAGGACCCCTAGACACATGTTCACTCAGGTTACAGACCATGTAACAAGGACCCCTAGACACATGTTCACTCAGGTTACAGACCATGTAACTAGGACCCCTAGACACATGTTCACTCAGGTTACAGACCATGTAACTAGGACTAGGACCCCTAGACACATGTTCACTCAGGTTACAGACCATGTAACTAGGACCCCTAGACACATGTTCACTCAGGTTACAGACCATGTAACTAGGACCCCTAGACACATGTTCAATCAGGTTACAGACCATGTAACTAGGACTAGGACCCCTAGACACATGTTCACTCAGGTTACAGACCATGTAACTAGGACTAGGACCCCTAGACACATGTTCACTCAGGTTACAGACCATGTAACTAGGACCCCTAGACACATGTTCACTCAGGTTATAGACCATGTAACTAGGACCCCTAGACACATGTTCACTCAGGTTATAGACCATGTAACTAGGACCCCTAGACACATGTTCACTCAGGTTATAGACCATGTAACTAGGACTAGGACCCCTAGACACATGTTCACTCAGGTTATAGACCATGTAACTAGGACCCCTAGACACATGTTCACTCAGGTTACAGACCATGTAACTAGGACTAGGACCCCTAGACACATGTTCACTCAGGTTATAGACCATGTAACTAGGACCCCTAGACACATGTTCACTCAGGTTACAGACCATGTAACTAGGACCCCTAGACACATGTTCACTCAGGTTACAGACCATGTAACTAGGACCCCTAGACACATGTTCACTCAGGTTACAGACCATGTAACTAGGACCCCTAGACACATGTTCACTCAGGTTACAGACCATGTAACTAGGACCCCTAGACACATGTTCACTCAGGTTACAGACCATGTAACTAGGACCCCTAGACACATGTTCACTCAGGTTACAGACCATGTAACTAGGACTAGGACCCCTAGACACATGTTCACTCAGGTTACAGACCATGTAACTAGGACCCCTAGACACATGTTCACTCAGGTTACAGACCATGTAACTAGGACTAGGACCCCTAGACACATGTTCACTCAGGTTACAGACCATGTAACTAGGACTAGGACCCCTAGACACATGTTCACTCAGGTTACAGACCATGTAATTAGGACTAGGACCCCTAGACAAAGCGAGTGCCACAGTATCCGTAGGGTAATGCTATTCAGTAACATCTTACTTACAGCAGGGCACTACTGCTCTGTGCCTCGCTACATCCTCTTAGCTGTTAACTGTGTGTGTGTGTGTGTGTGTACGTATGTACGCATGCCTCCTGGTGATATCCTGGCACCTCTGGGTGACAGAAGGGGGACACACACACACACCTCGAGAGGAACTCGCCGCAGGTGTCGGGCAAACCCCGACCGAGCGTCAACGAGAAATCCCGGCTGCCGCCGTAACTATGGCAACGGCAAGTCTCGACGGTAGCTAGGCCACAGTGCCGTCTCTGCAATCAACCACATACACACAATCCTGTTTTACCAAGTCGCCCACACACCAGCCATCACACATAGATACTGTAGAAAGAGGGGGAGGAGAGAGAGACAGACCACTAAAAAGAGAGTTCGCTGCTGGTGTAGGTTATGTGTGAAAGCCATGGCATGAATAGGAGAGGTCAGGGGTCAATGAGAGTGTAATTAGTAACAATGGGCCTAGCGAGGAAAACACTAGTCTACATTATATCTACTGATAGTGTCAGTAAGTGGGATGTAAACATTACTGTATTCAGGCTAACCCACCACTACCACCACCACCTCTACTATTATCACCACTACCACCACCACTACTACTATCACCACCACCACTACTATCACCACCACCACTATCATCACCACTACCAACACCACTACTACTATCACCACCACCACTATCATCACCACTACTACTATCACCACCACCACTATCATCACCACTACTACTATCACCACCACCAACACCACTACTACTATCACCACCACTACTACTATCACCACCACCATCACCACTACTACTATCACCACCACCACTATCATCACCACTACTACTATCACCACCACCTCTACCACCACCACTATCACCACCACCACTACTATCACCACCACCACTACCACCACTACTACTACTATCACCACTATACTATCACCACCACCACTATCACCACTACTACTATCACCACCACCACTATCACTACCACCACCACTGCTACTATCACCACCACTACTACTATCACCACTACTACTATTATCACCACTACTACTATCACCACCACTACTACTACTACTATCACCACCACTACTATCACCACCACTACTACTACTATCACCACCACTACTATCATCACCACTATCACCACTGCTGTTTGGGGTTTTAGGCTGG
>NC_143047.1:43385000-43462500 GCF_057628025.1 Oncorhynchus mykiss
CCACCACTACTACTACTATCACCACCACTACTACTATCACCACCACTACTACTACTATCACCACCACTACTACTACTATCACCACCACCACCACTACTATCACCACCACCACCACTACTATCACCACCACCACTACTACTATCACCACCACCACTACTACTATCACCACCACCACTACTACTATCACCACCACCACTACTACTATCACCACCACCACCACTACTATGACCACCACCACTACTACTATCACCACCACCACTATCACCACCACCACTATCACCACCACTACTACCACCACCACCACTACTACTATCATCACCACCACTACTATCACCACCACCACTACTATCACCACCACTACTATCACCACCACCACTATCACCACCACCACTACTACTACCACCACCACCACTACTACTATCATCACCACCACTACTATCACCACCACCACTATCACCACCACCACTACTACTATCACCACCACTACTATCACCACCACCACCACTACTACTATCACCACCACCACTACTACTATCACCACCACCACTACTACTATCACCACCACCACTATCACCACCACCACTACTACTATCATCACTACTATCATCACCACTACTACTATCACCACCACCACTACTATCACCACCACCACTATCATCACCAACACTACTACTATCACCACAATGCCCCTTCACCCCCTGAATGGCACACATACACAATGCCCCTTCACCCCCTGAATGGCACACATACACAATGCCCCTTCACCCCCTGAATGGCACACATACACAATGCCCCTTCACCCCCTGAATGGCACACATACACAATGCCCCTTCACCCCCTGAATGGCACACATACACAATGAATGTCTCAAGGCTTATAAATCCTTCTTTAACCTGTCTCCTCCCCTGCATCTACACCGATTTGAAGTGGATTTAACAAGTGACATCAATAAGGGATCATAGAGCTTTGACCTGGATTCACTTGGTGAGTCTGTCATGGAAAGAGCAATCTTAATATTTGGTCGCCAGACCAGGAAGTTTATTATGTAAATCCAGGTGCATTGGAGGAATAAATAAAATCAATATTTGGAAAAAAAGCATAAAATATAAAATAAAATATTACTGGTGTGCTGCAATTTCTGTTTCAAATACTCTTTGCTTAGAACATAACCACAATGCATCACTCCCCTCCCAGGAAGTGTTGGTGAAGCAATAAAATAAAAAAAGGATTCTATGTTCTAGAACTGTACAGTTGACCTCCTACACATTTGCCATGACAACACAACCACAGCTGACCTCTCCTTGCATGTTGGAGTGTTGGGTGCAATACAAGGTTATATGAGGGGAAACAAAACATCCATGAGTCTAACTTGTTGTGAAAGGATGATTGATTTTCAGAGCTAATTAAATATATCCAAGAGAGGGAGCAGAGAAAGGGAGAGAGAAAGAGGGAGAGCGTGGAGAAGGGGGGGGAGATCCCTGGACAGGGGTGTCTGTACGACAGTCAATAATTTCCACATAGCCACTTTACAACAAGAGTTAAATCAATACGCGAGTGAGTGGATCAAGTTGCCTAGGCAACCTTTCCGCTGATTCCACCACTGCAACCATTTCCACGATGAGAAGACGTGGGGGAGTAGCTAGGAGCCGGGTCCAGTAATCTAATATGGATCCTCACCTTCTCTACCTGAATGATCCTCTACCTGAAGGACCCTCACCTCCTCTACCTGAATGATCCTCACCTCCTCTACCTGAATGATCCTCACCTCCTCTACCTGAATGATCATCACCTCCTCTACCTGAATGATCATCTCCTCCTCTACCTGAATGATCATCTCCTCCTCTACCTGAATGATCATCACCTCCTCTACCTGAATGATCATCACCTCCTCTACCTGAATGATCCTCTCCTCCTCTACCTGAAGGATCCTCTACCTGAATGATCATCACCTTCTCTACCTGAATGATCCTCACCTTCTCTACCTGAATGATCATCACCTCCTCTACCTGAAGGATCCTCACCTTCTCTACCTGTATCAGTCTGTGAAAGAACTGGATGAGTGAAAGCGACTGCCCTGGTGAGAGACAAGGGGGAGGAGGGAAAGGTAGAGGAAGCTACTGAAGACTTGAGATGAACCCTTGTCTTTCTTGCACCAACACTTACAGGAGGAGAGGGAGAGGAAGCCACAGGAAACGTATTGAGAAACATCCCTGGGAGCACAGAGTTCAGTCCAAACTCCCACTTTCTCTATCCTAGAGAGGAGGTTGATAGGAGCCAGTCAGACAGACAGTCCAGTACTAGAGAGAAAACTGTTGGTCTGCTGGGAGATGGTAGGTGGTTAAGCTGTATTAGACAGATACCGTGCAGTGGTACCAAGCTGTGTTACAGACAGATACCGTGCAGCGGTACCAAGCTGTGTTACAGACAGATACCGTGCAGTGGTACCAAGCTGTGTTACAGACAGATACCGTGCAGTAGTACCAAGCTGTGTTACAGACAGATACCGTGCAGCGGTACCAAGCTGTGTTGCAGCAGTACCAAGCTGTGTTACAGATACCGTGCTGTGGTACCAAGCTGTGTTACAGACAGATACCGTGCAGCGGGACCAAGCTGTGTTAGACAGATACCGTGCAGCAGTACCAAGCTGTGTTACAGATACCGTGCTGTGGTACCAAGCTGTGTTACAGACAGATACCGTGCAGCGGGACCAAGCTGTGTTTACAGACAGATACCGTGCAGCGGTACCAAGCTGTGTTACAGACAGATACCGTGCTGTGGTACCAAGCTGTGTTACAGACAGATACCGTGCAGCGGTACCAAGCTGTGTTACAGATACCGTGCAGCGGTACCAAGCTGTGTTACAGACAGATACCGTGCAGCAGTACCAAGCTGTGTTAGACAGATACCGTGCAGCGGTACCAAGCTGTGTTAGACAGATACCATGCAGTAGTACCAAGCTGTATTAGACAGATACCGTGCAGCGGTACCAAGCTGTGTTACAGACAGATACCGTGCAGCGGTACCAAGCTGTGTTACAGACAGATACCGTGCAGCGAGACCAAGCTGTGTTACAGACAGATACCGTGCAGCGGTACCAAGCTGTGTTTACAGACAGATACCGTGCAGCGGTACCAAGCTGTATTAGACAGATACCGTGCAGTAGTACCAAGCTGTGTTACAGACAGATACCGTGCAGCGGTACCAAGCTGTGTTACAGACAGATACCGTGCAGTAGTACCAAGCTGTGTTACAGACAGATACCGTGCAGTAGTACCAAGCTGTGTTTACAGACAGATACCGTGCAGCGGTACCAAGCTGTGTTTACAGACAGATACCGTGCTGTGGTACCAAGCTGTGTTACAGACAGATACCGTGCTGTGGTACCAAGCTGTGTTAGACAGATACCGTGCTGTGGTACCAAGCTGTGTTAGACAGATACCGTGCAGCGGTACCAAGCTGTGTTTACAGACAGATACCGTGCAGCGGTACCAAGCTGTGTTACAGACAGATACCGTGCTGTGGTACCAAGCTGTGTTACAGACAGATACCGTGCTGTGGTACCAAGCTGTGTTACAGACAGATACCGTGCAGCGGTACCAAGCTGTGTTACAGACAGATACCGTGCTGTGGTACCAAGCTGTGTTACAGACAGATACCGTGCTGTGGTACCAAGCTGTGTTACAGACAGATACCGTGCAGCGGGACCAAGCTGTGTTACAGACAGATACCGTGCAGCGGTACCAAGCTGTGTTACAGACAGATACCGTGCAGTAGTACCAAGCTGTGTTTACAGACAGATACCGTGCAGCGGTACCAAGCTGTGTTTACAGACAGATACCGTGCTGTGGTACCAAGCTGTGTTACAGACAGATACCGTGCTGTGGTACCAAGCTGTGTTAGACAGATACCGTGCTGTGGTACCAAGCTGTGTTAGACAGATACCGTGCAGCGGTACCAAGCTGTGTTTACAGACAGATACCGTGCAGCGGTACCAAGCTGTGTTACAGACAGATACCGTGCTGTGGTACCAAGCTGTGTTACAGACAGATACCGTGCAGCGGTACCAAGCTGTGTTACAGACAGATACCGTGCTGTGGTACCAAGCTGTGTTACAGACAGATACCGTGCAGCGGTACCAAGCTGTGTTACAGACAGACACCGTGCTGTGGTACCAAGCTGTGTTAGACAGATACCGTGCTGTGGTACCAAGCTGTGTTTACAGACAGACACCGTGCAGCGGTACCAAGCTGTGTTACAGACAGATACCGTGCAGTAGTACCAAGCTGTGTTTACAGACAGATACCGTGCAGTAGTACCAAGCTGTGTTTACAGACAGATACCGTGCAGCGGTACCAAGCTGTGTTACAGACAGACACCGTGCTGTGGTACCAAGCTGTGTTTACAGACAGATACCGTGCAGCGGTACCAAGCTGTGTTACAGACAGATACCGTGCAGCAGTACCAAGCTGTGTTAGACAGATACCGTGCTGTGGTACCAAGCTGTGTTTACAGACAGATACCGTGCAGCGGTACCAAGCTGTGTTACAGACAGACACCGTGCAGCAGTACCAAGCTGTGTTAGACAGATACCGTGCTGTGGTACCAAGCTGTGTTTACAGACAGATACCGTGCAGCGGTACCAAGCTGTGTTACAGACAGATACCGTGCAGCGGTACCAAGCTGTGTTACAGACAGATACCGTGCAGCGGTACCAAGCTGTGTTACAGACAGATACCGTGCAGCGGTACCAAGCTGTGTTTACAGACAGACACCGTGCAGCGGTACCAAGCTGTGTTACAGACAGATACCGTGCTGTGGTACCAAGCTGTGTTACAGACAGATACCGTGCAGCGGTACCAAGCTGTGTTTACAGGCAGATACCGTGCAGCGGTACCAAGCTGTGTTACAGACAGATACCGTGCTGTGGTACCAAGCTGTGTTACAGACAGATACCGTGCAGTAGTACCAAGCTGTGTTACAGACAGATACCGTGCAGCGGTACCAAGCTGTGTTACAGACAGATACCGTGCAGCGGTACCAAGCTGTGTTACAGACAGATACCGTGCAGCGGTACCAAGCTGTGTTACAGACAGATACCGTGCTGTGGTACCAAGCTGTGTTAGACAGATACCGTGCAGCGGGACCAAGCTGTGTTACAGACAGACACCGTGCAGCGGTACCAAGCTGTGTTACAGACAGATACCGTGCTGTGGTACCAAGCTGTGTTAGACAGATACCGTGCAGCGGGACCAAGCTGTGTTTACAGACAGATACCGTGCAGCGGTACCAAGCTGTGTTACAGACAGATACCGTGCAGTAGTACCAAGCTGTGTTACAGACAGATACCGTGCAGCGGTACCAAGCTGTGTTACAGACAGATACCGTGCAGCGGTACCAAGCTGTGTTACAGACAGATACCGTGCAGCGGTACCAAGCTGTGTTACAGACAGACACCGTGCTGTGGTACCAAGCTGTGTTACAGACAGATACCGTGCTGTGGTACCAAGCTGTGTTACAGACAGATACCGTGCTGCGGTACCAAGCTGTGTTACAGACAGATACCGTGCAGTAGTACCAAGCTGTGTTAGACAGATACCGTGCAGCGGTACCAGGCTGTGTTACAGACAGATACCGTACAGCGGTACCAAGCTGTGTTACAGACAGATATCGTGCAGTAGTACCAAGCTGTGTTAGACAGATACCGTGCAGCGGGACCAAGCTGTGTTACAGACAGATACCGTGCTGTGGTACCAAGCTGTGTTCGAGAGAAGCTGAGTTGTCAGTTTCCATTTTCCTGGAGAGCTTCCAGGTAGGCAGCCTGCTGTTCTATCCCAGCAGTAAGACCAGAGTTGGAGAAACCTACACTAGCTGGTTAGATTTCAGAGTTGATCCGTTTGCAAGACAACACAAACAGATCTGGGATCAGGCTAGCTTCACAATGACCAGATGACACAGAATGATTAGTTCGTCTTTATAAACTCGGTGGGTTGAACCCTGAATGCTGATTGGCTGACAGCCGTGGTATATCAGACCGTATACCACGGGTATGACAAAACATGTATTTTTACTGCTCTAATTACGTTGGTAACCAGTTTATAGCCTGTTCAACCTCTCTTTCGTATCGTCGGAGATCTTCAAAGATTGGAAAGCTGCTGCGGTGCACCACAGCCACGCTCAAGGTCCTAAACGATATCATAACCACCATCGATAAAAGACAGTACTGTGCAGCCGTATTCATCGACATGGCCAAGGCTTTCGACTCTGTCAATCACCACATTCTTATCGGCAGACTCAACAGCCTTGGTTTCTCAAATGACTGCCTTGCCTGGTTCACCAACTACTTTTCAGACAGTTCAGTGTGTCAAATTGGAGGGCCTGTTGTCCGGACCTCTGGCAGTCTCTATGGGGGTGCCACAGGGTTCAATTCTCGGGCCGACTCTCTTCTCTGTATACATCAATGATGTCGCTCTTGCTGCTGGTGAGTCTCTGATCCACCTCTACGCAGACGACACCATTCTGTATACTTCTGGCCCTTCTTTGGACTCTGTGTTAACTAACCTCAAGACAAGCTTCAATGCCATACAACTCTCCTTCCGTGGCCTCCAACTGCTCATAAATGCAAGTTAAACTAAATGCATGCTCTTCAACCGATCACTGCCGCACCTGCTCGCCCGTCCAGCATCACTACTCTGGACGGTTCTAACTTAGAATATATGGAAATCTACAAATACCTTGGTGTCTGGTTAGACTGTAAACTCTCCTTCCAGACTCACATTTAAGACTCACTCAAATCAAATCAAATTTTATTTGTCACATACACATGGTTAGCAGATGTTAATTCGAGTGTAGCGAAATGCTTGTGCTTCTAGTTCCGACAATGCAGTAATAACCATGAGTAATCTAACTAACAATTCCACAACTACAAAGGGATAAAGAATATGTACATAAAGATATATGAATGAGTGATGGTACAGAACGGCATAGGCAAGATGCAGTAGATGGTATCGAGTACAGTATATACATATGAGATGAGTAATGTAGGGTATGTAAACGTAAAGTGGCTAGTGATACATGTATTACATAGAGATGCAGTAGATGATATAGAGTACAGTATATACATATGAGCTGAGTAATGTAGGGTATGTAAACGTAAAGTGGCTAGTGATACATGTATTACATAGAGATGCAGTAGATGGTATCGAGTACAGTATATACATATGAGATGAGTAATGTAGGGTATGTAAACATATTAAGTAGCATTGTTTAAAGTGGCTAGTGATACATTTTTTACATCAATTTCCATTATTAAAGTGGCTAGAGTTGAGTCAGTATGTTGGCAGCAGCCACTCAATGTTAGTAGTGGCTGTTTAACAGTCTGATGGCCTTGAGATAGAAGCTGTTTTTCAGTCTCTCGGTCCCTGCTTTGATGCACCTGTACTGACCTCGCCTCGCCTTCCACAACAGTGGTAGGCTTGATTACCAACAACGACGAGACGGCCTACAGGGAGGAGGTGAGGGCCCTCGGAGTGTGGTGTCAGGAAAATAACCTCACACTCACACTCAACTCAACGTCAACACTCACACTCAACGTCAACAAAACTAAGGAGATGATTGTGGACTTCAGGAAACAGCAGAGGGAGCACCCCCCTATCCACATCGATGGAACAGTAGTAGAGAGGGTAGCAAGTTTTAAGTTCCTCGGCATACACATCACAGACAAACTGAATTGGTCCACCCACACAGGGTGAACAGGCAGATGATGGTTGTTGTCCTTGATGATCTTTATGGCCTTCCTGTGACATCGGGTGGTGTAGGTGTCCTGGAGGGCAGGTAGTTTGCCCCCGGTGATGCGTTGTGCAGACCTCACTACCCCCTGGAGAGCCTTACGGTTGTGGGCGGAGCAGTTGCCGTACCAGGCGGTGATACAGCCCGACAGGATGCTCTCGATTGTGCATCTGTAGAAGTTTGTGAGTGCTTTTGGTGACAAGCCGACTTTCTTCATCCTCCTGAGGCTGCTGCACCTTCTTCACAACGCTGTCTGTGTGGGTGGACCAATTCAGTTTGTCCGTGATGTGTACGGACAAGCATCTCCAATCCAAAATTAAATCTAGAATCGGCTTCCTATTTCACAACAAAGTAAAACTGACCCTCCTACTGATCCTTGACTTCGGCGATGTCATTTACAAAACAGACTCCAACACTCTACTCTGCAAATTGGATGCAGTCTATCTCAGTGCCATCCGTTTTGTCACCAAAGCCCTATATACTGCCCACCACTGCGACCTGTATGCTCTCGTTGGCTGGCCCTCGCTTCATATTTGTCGCCAAACCTACTGGCTCAAGGTCATCTATAAGTCTTTGCTAGGTAAAGCCCCGCCTTATCTCAGCTCACCATAGCAGCACCCACTCGTAGCATGCGCTCCAGCAGGTATATCTCACTGGTCACCCCCAAAACCAGTTCCTCATTTGGCCGCCTTTCCTTCCAGTTCTCTGCTGCCAATGACTGGAACGAAGAGCAAAAATCACTGAAGCTGGAGACTCATATCTCCCTCACTAACTTTAAGCACCAGCTGTCAGAGCAGCTTACAGATCATTGCACCTGTACACAGCCCATCTGTAAATAGCCCACCCAACTACTTCATCCCCATATTTATTTATTTATTTTTGGTCCTTTGCACCCCAGTATCTCTACTTGCACATTAATCTTCTGCAGATCTATCACTCCAGTGTTTAAATGCTAAATTGTAATTACTTCGCCCCTACGGCCTATTTATTGCCATACCTCCCTTATCTTACCTCATTACCACACACTGTATATATACACTTTTCTATTGTGTTATTGACTGTATGTTTGTTTACTCCATGTGTAACTCTGTGTTGTTGTTTGTGTCGCACTGCTTTGCTTCATCTTGGTCAGGTCATAGTTGTAAATGAGAACTTGTTCTCAACTAGCCTACCTGGTTAAATAAAGGTGTTCTCAACTAGCCTACCTGGTTAAATAAAGGTGTTCTCAACTAGCCTACCTGGTTGAATAAAGGTGAAATAAATCAATAATAATAAATAATATCAATAAGGCACCTCGGGGGTTTGTGATATATGACCAATATACCACGGCTCATGGCTGTATCCAGGCGTTGTGTCGTATACCGCACCTCCTCGAACTTTATTAAGTAAACAATATGATTCAGTGCCTTGTTGAAATGTATGGAGAGAGAAGAAACACTGACCACAAAAACAGATCTGGGATCAGGCTAGCTTCACAATGACCAGATGACACAGCATGATTCGTCAGTGCGTAAAACAACATGATTCAGTGCCTTGTTGAAATGTATGGAGACAGAAGAGTCACAGACCACATATTTGTAATTAAACTATATTTTAACAACTGTCAATTCTATATGGTACAATATTGACCAGGAGTCACAGAAGTGGAGTCATTTTGATTGACAGGAAGGAGAAGGTGCTATATGGATCAGGTTCAGCCTATTGGAAGTCTGTACACACAGAGGACGTCGTGGTTACATGAGGAACAGGGGAAAGTTATACAGTCCGTCCGTAGACACACTCCCATCTTGTGAAAACATTTCTCAAAACAAGTCATAGAAATCTATCCACCAGTATCATGGTGTTACTCACAGATGTCCCACAACAAGATGTGTCTGTAGTACAATATTCAAATAGAATTCATCATGACTGCGTTCTGTAAAAGGTAGACTTCTGGGTGCGTTTTGTTGTTAAATGGAGGGACTATATAATATCATCACACCATGCCCGCTCCCAAAATATTATATTATATAAAAGTTGAGCCCAGAAAAATGGGTACATATAATATATCTGTAGAGAAACATCCACACATTAAGGTAATGTTGTCATATATACTGGGGCCACTTCCATGGAGAGAGAGAGAGAGAGAGAGAGAGAGAGAGAGAGAGAGAGAGAGAGAGACAGAGAGAGAGACAGAGAGAGAGAGAGAGAGAGAGAGAGACTAAATGTGATAGGCACAAACACAAAGAAAATCATCAAAATAAGTCAAACTAGAGAGATCTCACAGGGTTGATTGAAAAGCCCAGGTCATGTGTTGTTCTCATAAATAAGTCAAACTAAAGAGATCTCACAGGGTTGATTGAAAAGCCCAGGTCATGTGTTGTTCTCATAAATAAGTCAAACTAGAGAGATCTCACAGGGTTGATTGAAAAGCCCAGGTCATGTGTTGTTCTCATAAATAAGTCAAACTAAAGAGATCTCACAGGGTTGATTGAAAAGCCCAGGTCATGTGTTGTTCTCATAAATAAGTCAAACTAGAGAGATCTCACAGGGTTGATTTAAAGTCCCAGGTCATGTGTTGTTCTCATAAAGTATTCTTTCCCATAGTTCCTGGTTTATAGTTCACCCACCCAGCCAGCAGCAACAACCAAGTCCCCCCTAAAATATCCCCACTGACCATACTAATAAAACAAACAGACCAAAGTAGTGGAGGAAGCACATATCCTATATGAACAACAGATTTTAACTTCATACTTTTGTTCTAGAAAACTGACAGAAAGAAAATATGAAGTGTTACACATGCAAAATCCTCATCAAACATTGCACTAGTTACAAATGGGTTATCTGGCATAGTTTCGGGTTTCTCTGCCTCCTCGGACTATAAAGTCCTGGTTTCATATCTATTCAAATTTCTAAAAAGGAGCCTCGTCTCCATTTCTTATGCGCATTACATTACAGTGCTGCAGAATGACTGCTGATTCACAATGTTCACGTTTTACCGAAACCCTTTAAATCCTTGAAACTTCTGTTATGGAACCAAACATCTGTTCATTCCCTTTCACGGTCTCGTCATTATGACGTCATCGTCATTATGACGTCATCAAACAGAACTACTTTTTTCAAACAAGATTTTCCTCATTTTTTCTCCTCTTCTTCTCATTTTGTCCTGTTGTTGTCGTCGTGTTGTTGTTGTTATTGTCCTGTTGTTCTGTTGCTGTTGTCGTCCTGTTGTTGATGTTATTGTCCTGTCGTTGTTGTCGTCGTGTTGTTGATGTTATTGTCCTGTCGTTGTTGTCGTCGTGTTGTTGATGTTATTGTCCTGTTGTTGTTGTCATCCTGTTGTTGTTGTTGTCCTGTTGTTGTTGTCGTCCTGTTTTTGTCGTCCTGTTGTTGTCGTCGTGTTGTTGTTGTCCTGTTGTAGTCATTGTTGTCCTGTTGTAGTCATTGTTGTCCTGTTATGGTCGTTGTTGTCCTGTTGTGGTCATTGTTGTTGTTGTGTTGGCTGTTGTTGTTGTGGTGGTTGTCCTGTTGTGGTTGTCACATTACTAGGATTCCTTAAATAATGGTTTAAACATTTTTAATTAGTGCGTTACTATGGTGATGCATGGTCATCACCCGTCTAGTTTGGCCGGTTCTCCTGAGGCACTTGATGACACCGCCGTGTCATGTATTTGTCGTGTATTCGCATATTAACTAACAAGTAACAAACTGTCTTTAAACACACCTGAGATCGACATGAAGCCACAATATAAAGACAGGTCTTGAAAAGTACATATATCTTCTATATTTCCCTCACGTCATAAAGAGACCAGTAGGATAGTGTGGGATCATTACTTATCTGTGGTTGTACTGCATTAGCTGTAGTTTAAATACATGTAGCCCTTTTAAAACCCTTTCTTCCCTCTTAGTTCAGTCTGTAGAAATAACAGACAGAACTATAGAACCTGTCACCTGTTCTAGAACTGGAACCTGTCTCCCCCCCACAGAGACAGAGCAGTAACCAGAGAGAAGACTCTAGGTTCTAGTTCCAGAACACTGACTGACTGATACACCAGATGGAACCATCAGGTGATCCCCTGCCTGCCCTGGCCTCTCTCACCCCCCCCCCCCCCCTCTTTCTCCCCATCCCTCCCTCTCTGTACTGTACTGTGTAGTGTGTTTACAGCTGATTGGTTCAGTGTGGTCTCCACTTTGGGGGCGTGGCGCCACAGAGTCCTGTCCTGAAGGTATTTATAAAACCTCCATCTCTAACCGGTCATCCCTCCATCCCTCTCTCCTCTCCTCTGTCTCTTCCTCCCTCAGTTATCCACCCCTAACTTGGACAGGCCCTGCCTGAACTCGTGCAGCTCATCAATCTTCCCATCCAGGACGTCCATGAACTTCTTCAGCTCTCCCTTCATGTTGCCCTGCTTGGACTGGCTGTCCTCGATGTCGGCCTGAAGACCCTCCATCCTATCCTCCAGGTCCTTGTTCTTCACCTCAGCAGCCTAAAGACACAGAGATTATGGAGTTAGATTTCTGATATAATAACGTTTTAAATTCACCTCAGCTGTCTAAAGAGATTGGAAATATGAAGTTAGATACTGCCATAATGTTGTAAATATCTATAACTTTCACCTCAGCCTACAGATAAGAGACAATAACGTATATTAGTCGCTAATTTAGAAAGTTTATTAGCTTGGGAGAATATGGAGGGGGAGAGAACAGGGGGAGAGAGAACGAAAGGGGGAGCGAGCGAAAGGTGGAGGGAGCGAGCGAGAGGCGGAGGGAGCGAGCAAGCGAGAGGGGGAGAGAGAGGGGGAGGGAGAGAGAGAGCGAGAGGGCTAAAATAGGAGGTCTAAACTGGTGCCTGGTGGCATTTCTCAGCTGACTGTTGAAACCTGATCACTGTGTGGGAGACCTGCTTTAAATAGAGAGACCACTGGACCAGACAATACTGATACTGTCTGGTATAGAGCTATAGTTAATAGAATGGATATAACCTGCTTTAAATAGAGAGACCACTGGACCAGACACTATTGATACTGTCTGGTATAGAGCTAGAGTTAATAGAATGGATATAACCTGCTTTAAATAGAGACCACTGGACCAGACAATACTGATACTGTCTGGTATAGAGCTAGAGTTAATATAATGGATATAACCTGCTTTAAATAGAGAGACCACTGGACCAGACACTACTGATACTGTCTGGTATAGAGCTAGAGTTAATAGAATGGATATAACCTGCTTTAAATAGACAGACCACTGGACCAGACAATACTGATACTGTCTGGTATAGAGCTAGAGTTAATAGAATGGATATAACCTGCTTTAAATAGAGAGACCACTGGACCAGACAATACTGATACTGTCTGGTATAGAGCTAGAGTTAATAGAATGGATATAACCTGCTTTAAATAGAGAGACCACTGGACCAGACAATACTGATACTGTCTGGTATAGAGCTAGAGTTAATAGAATGGATATAACCTGCTTTAAATAGAGACCACTGGACCAGACAATACTGATACTGTCTGGTATAGAGCTAGAGTTAATAGAATGGATATAACCTGCTTTAAATAGACAGACCACTGGACCAGACACTGTTTGGTATAGAGCTAGAGTTAATAGAATGGATATAACCTGCTTTAAATAGAGACCACTGGACCAGACACTACTGATACTGTCTGGTATTGAGCTAGAGTTAATAGAATGGATATAACCCCTTCAGACCATGAAGCGCATTCTGCGCTGCTCAGTGTTGTTCTGAGCTATTCTGTCATGACAACCACTAGTGAATATTGCTTTGAACAGGAATGTCAGTGCTATTTGAGTCTATGTCTAATAGCTTGCTGAGGGGTTCTCTGATTGTGTCCATTGTGTCTAAAGGGAGAGGAGGCATCAGAGCCAAGTCATTGTTGGTTTTATTCCCCTCCCTACTCTATCTAGCCTGAAGCTGAAGAATTTGAGGCATGTCATTGTTGGTTTTATTCCCCTCCATGGTCGGTCTACATGGCACCGCACCGATGACAGCTTGGCTGAGGAAATACGCTGTGAGGCTGTCAGATGATCGAGGGAGGAGAGTCAACAACAAAATCTATCTATCATCATCATTACTGATATAGCTTCACTACTCACATAGATCACATCAGAACCACAACAACACAGCTACTATCCACATGGCATCACTACTGATACACATAGATCACATCAGAACAACAACACAGCTACTATCCACATGGCATCACTACTGATACATAGAGATCACATCAGAACCACAACAACACAGCTACTATCCACATGGCATCACTACCGACACATAGATCACATCAGAACCACAACAACACAGCTACTATCCACACGGCATCACTACCGACACATAGATCACATCAGAACCACAACACAGCTACTATCCACATGGCATCACTACCGACACATAGATCACATCAGAACAACAACAACACAGCTACTATCCACACGGCATCACTACTGATACATAGAGATCACATCAGAACCACAACACAGCTACTATCCACATGGCATCACTACCGACACATAGATCACATCAGAACAACAACACAGCTACTATCCACACGGCATCACTACTGATACATAGATCACATCAGAACAACAACACAGCTACTATCCACATGGCATCACTACCGACACATACAGTTTCACATCTCATTCAGAAACACGTAGTATTACCTTGTCACTACCGACACATACAGTTCCACATCTCATTCAGAAACACGTTACCTTGTCACTACCGATACATACAGTTTCACATCTCATTCAGAAACACGCTACCTTGTCACTACCGATACATACAGTTTCACATCTCATTCAGAAACACGCTACCTTGTCACTACCGATACATACAGTTTCACATCTCATTCAGAAACACGTTACCTTGTCACTACCGATACATACAGTTCCACATCTCATTCAGAAACACGTTACCTTGTCACTACCGATACATACAGTTTCACATCTCATTCAGAAACACGTTACCTTGTCACTACCGATACATACAGTTTCACATCTCATTCAGAAACACGCTACCTTGTCACTACCGATACATAGAGCTCACATCAGAACCACAAATATATACTATCCATACAGCATGGCCCTCGATACAGCCTTACCCTGTTGTACTGTTCTGCAGCAGCAGTCTAAACAGAAACGAGTCTGTTTAGATATATAATGTATAGGGCATTCGGAAAGTATTCAGACCCCTTGACTTTTCCCACATTTTGTTATGTTACAGCCATACTCTAAAATGTATTAAATACTTCCCCCCCCCCATCATCCATCTATACACAATATCCCATAATGACAAAGCAAAAATAGGTTTTTAGAAATGTTTGCTAATTTATAAAAAATAAAATATCACATTTACTTAAGTATTCTGACCCTTTACTCAGCGATTACAGCCATGAGTCTTCTTGGGTATGACGCTACAAGCTTGGCACACCTGTATTTGGGGAGTTTCTCCCATTCTTCTCTGCTGATCCTTTCTAGCTCTGTCAGGTTGGATGGGGAGCGTTGCTGCACAGCTATTTGCAGGTCTCTCCAGAGATGTTCGATCGGGTTCAAGTCTGGGCTCTGGCTGGAGCACTCAAGGACATTCAGAGATTTGTCCTGAAGCCACTCCTGCGTTGTCTTGGCTGTGTGCTTACGGTCGTTGTCCTGTTGGAAGGTGAACCTTCGAGGTCCTGAGTGCTCTGGAGCAGGTTTTCATCAAGGATATCTTTGTACTTTGCTCCGTTCATCTTTCCCTCGATCCTGACTAGTCTCCCAGTCCCTGCCACTGAAAAACATCCCTACAGCATGATGCTGCCACCACCATGCTTCACTGTAGGGATGGGGCCAGGTTTCCTCCAGATGTGACGCTTGGCATTCAGGCCAAAGAGTTCAATCTTGGTTTCATCAGACCAGAGAATCTTGTTTCTCAAAATCAGGCCCGCAGGGGGTTCAATTCAAAATTAATTCTCCCCCAAATCTTGTCTCATTGCTGCAACTCCCCAACAGGCTCGGGAGGCGAAGGTCGACTCATGCATCCTCCGAAACATGGCCCATCAAACCGCGCTTCTTAACACCTGCCCACTCAACCCAGAAGCCAGCCGCACCAATGTGTCGGAGGAAACACCGTTCACCTGACGATTGAGGCCAGCCTGCAGGTGCGCGGCTCACCACAAGGAGTCGCTAGAGCGCAATGAGCAAAGTAAATGTCCCAGTCCAAACCCTCCCCTAACCCTGACGACGCTGGGTCAGTTGTGCACCGCACTATGGGACTCCCGATCACAGCCGGTTGTGATACAGCCCGCGATCGAACCCGAGTCTGTAGTGATGCCTCTAGCACTGTGATGTTGTGCCACTCGGGAGGCCAATCCTAACTCAATATACTTTAAAATGACTAAAAACAAACCTGTCCCTCCGATATTCTAAACCTGGCCCTCCGATATTCTAAACCTGGCCCTCCGATATTCTAAACCTGGCCCTCCGATATTCTAAACCTGGCCCTCCGATATTCTAAACCTGGCCCTCCGATATTCTAAACCTGGCCCTCCGATATTCTAAACCTGGCCCTCCGATATTCTAAACCTGGCCCTCCAAGCCAGTCACACTGCTCTTTTACTTTTCATTCTTCCCCTCTAATCAGGGACTGATTTAGACCTAGAACACCAGATGGGAGCAAATAATTATTAGGTACGACAGACAACCAGAAGTAGTCTGGACCTCGTAGGGTCAGAGTTCAATACCCCTGTTCTACTATCTGAACGTGCCATAACTCTTTCACCTGGTTGACAGATCTGTCTCTACTGGAGACCAGCTACCACACCACAGAGACCAACATGCATATCAAGACTATCTCTCTCCTCTCTCAGTAGCACAAGTTTGAGTTCACTTAAGGCAATGGTGTTGGGTTTACATTAACCTTTGCTAGAGGCGGTCTGTTTGATGGCTTTTATGGGTTCTTCAGTCCCTTTAATCTAGCATGATATTGTATTATGGACACTTATATGTAAACAGCACTTATGCACTCAGCGATGAAGAATTAGCAATGGAACATCATTCGTCATAACAAGAACTAGCACTGCCTGGTCCTCAATTTAATGTTACGCTACCTGCATGCTGAGCACGGGCGGCACCTGGCTAACCCCTGTTCAACACTGATGCTGGCAACCAATGACAAGATCCTGGAACTCGTCACGGCTCTTGTTCCTTCGTCAGCGCTTGTCCTGCATCGACACGGCTTCTCAAACCGGTCACGGATTATGAGCCATAATCCTCTACTGCTTGAGTGTGGAGCCTACATTAGTTCTATCAGTACTGGAATTCTGAGTGTGGAGCCTACATTAGTTCTATCAGTACTGGAATTCTGAGTGTGGAGCCTACATTAGTTCCATCAGTACTGGAATTCTGAGTGTGGAGCCTACATTAGTTCCATCAGTACTGGAATTCTGAGTGTGGAGCCTACATTAGTTCTATCAGTATTGGAATTCTGAGTGTGGAGCCTACATTAGTTCCGTCAGTATTGGAATTCTGAGTGTGGAGCCTACATTAGTTCCATCAGTACTGGAATTCTGAGTGTGGAGCCTACATTAGTTCTGTCAGTATTGGAATTCTGAGTGTGAAGCCTACATTAGTTCCATCAGTACTGGAATTCTGAGTGTGGAGCCTACATTAGTTCTGTCAGTATTGGAATTCTTAGTGTGGAGCCTACATTAGTTCTGTCAGTATTGGAATTCTGAGTGTGGAGCCTACATTAGTTCTGTCAGTACTGGAATTCTGAGGGTGGAGCCTACATTAGTTCCATCAGTACTGGAATTCTGAGTGTGGAGCCTACATTAGTTCCATCAGTACTGGAATTCTGAGTGTGGAGCCTACATTAGTTCTGTCAGTATTGGAATTCTGAGTGTGAAGCCTACATTAGTTCCATCAGTACTGGAATTCTGAGTGTGGAGCCTACATTAGTTCTGTCAGTATTGGAATTCTGAGTGTGAAGCCTACATTAGTTCCATCAGTACTGGAATTCTGAGTGTGGAGCCTACATTAGTTCTGTCAGTATTGGAATTCTTAGTGTGGAGCCTACATTAGTTCTGTCAGTATTGGAATTCTGAGTGTGGAGCCTACATTAGTTCTGTCAGTACTGGAATTCTGAGTGTGGAGCCTACATTAGTTCTATCAGTACTGCAATTCTGAGTGTGGAGCCTACATTAGTTCCATCAGTACTGGAATTCTGAGTGTGGAGCCTACATTAGTTCTGTCAGTATTGGAATTCTGAGTGTGGAGCCTACATTAGTTCCATCAGTAGTGCTAATATGATCATGATTGTGTCAGCCTAACGTTCCAGTAGCTATGCTGCTTCTGTTCTGCATCACATCTGATGCAGTATATAACACCGGCGCTGCATTTACTTTGCTGGCTGGGTTCATAGGTCAAATATTCTCATGTACCAAGATGACATCTAATCTTGCCTCCTCGAGGGCACCCGGCAGTGTGTCACTATGGCAGGACGGTACATACAATTATATTTCCCATGTACCAAGATGACATCTAATCTTGCCTCTTCGAGGGCACCCGGCAGTGTGTCACTATGGCAGGACGGTACATACAATTATATTTCCCATGTACCAAGATGACATCTAATCTTGCCTCTTCGAGGGCACCCGGCAGTGTGTCACTATGGCAGGACGGTACATACAATTATATTTCCCATGTACCAAGATGACATCTAATCTTGCCTCTTCGAGGGCACCCGGCAGTGTGTCACTATGGCAGGACGGTACATACAATTATATTTCCCATGTACCAAGATTACATCTAATCTTGCCTCTTCGAGGGCACCCGGCAGTGTGTCACTATGGCAGGACGGTACATACAATTATATTTCCCATGTACCAAGATGACATCTAATCTTGCCTCTTCGAGGGCACCTGGCAGTGTGTCACTATGGCAGGACGGTACATACAATTATATTTCCCATGTACCAAGATGACATCTAATCTTGCCTCTTCGAGGGCACCTGGCAGTGTGTCACTATGGCAGGACGGTACATACTATTATATTTCCCATGTACCAAGATGACATCTCATCTTGCCTCTTCGAGGGCATCATATGTGTAATAATCATATGGCTGCATTAGCTCACACTACACACAGTATTCACACATTGACTAGTTGTCAGTCCTGTATGGTAGAATGACCTGGTCTATTAAACAACGCATTCTGACTTCACATAGTTCATCGCCTGGCTTGGGGGATTTGATAGAGCATATCGTCCTCTCTGCCTGTTGTTATATTATCATCTTCATATGACGATTGGTTCTGGCAGTGAGCCACCCTGAAGGAGCAGAGTCCTAACTCCTAACGCTTGGTTCTGGCAGTGAGCTACCCTGAAGGAGCAGAGTCCTAACTCCTAACGCTTGGTTCTGGCAGTGAGCTACCCTGAAGGAGCAGAGTCCTAACGTTTGGTTCTGGCAGTGAGCTACCCTGAAGGAGCAGAGTCCTAACGCTTGGTTCTGGCAGTGAGCTACCCTGAAGGAGCAGAGTCCTAACTCCTAACGCTTGGCTCTGGCAGTGAGCTACCCTGAAGGAGCAGAGTCCTAACTCCTAACGCTTGGTTCTGGCAGTGAGCCACCCTGAAGGAGCAGAGTCCTAACTCCTAACGCTTGGTTCTGGCAGTGAGCCACCCTGAAGGAGCAGAGTCCTAACGCTTGGTTCTGGCAGTGAGCTACCCTGAAGGAGCAGAGTCCTAACTCCTAACGCTTGGTTCTGGCAGTGAGCTACCCTGAAGGAGCAGAGTCCTAACTCCTAACGCTTGGTTCTGGCAGTGAGCTACCCTGAAGGAGCAGAGTCCTAACGTTTGGTTCTGGCAGTGAGCTACCCTGAAGGAGCAGAGTCCTAACGCTTGGTTCTGGCAGTGAGCTACCCTGAAGGAGCAGAGTCCTAACTCCTAACGCTTGGCTCTGGCAGTGAGCTACCCTGAAGGAGCAGAGTCCTAACTCCTAACGCTTGGTTCTGGCAGTGAGCCACCCTGAAGGAGCAGAGTCCTAACTCCTAACGCTTGGTTCTGGCAGTGAGCCACCCTGAAGGAGCAGAGTCCTAACGCTTGGTTCTGGCAGTGAGCTACCCTGAAGGAGCAGAGTCCTAACGCTTGGTTCTGGCAGTGAGCTGCCCTGAAGGAGCAGAGTCCTAACTCCTAACGCTTGGTTCTGGCAGTGAGCTACCCTGAAGGAGCATAGTCCTAGCTCCTAACGCTTGGTTCTGGCAGTGAGCTACCCTGAAGGAGCAGAGTCCTAGCTCCTAACGCTTGGTTCTGGCAGTGAGCTACCCTGAAGGAGCAGAATCCTAATGCTTGGTTCTGGCAGTGAGCTACCCTGAAGGAGCAGAGTCCTAACTCCTAACGTTTGGTTCTGGCAGTGAGCTACCCTGAAGGAGCAGAATCCTAACGCTTGGTTCTGGCAGTGAGCTACCCTGAAGGAGCAGAGTCCTAACGCTTGGTTCTGGCAGTGAGCTACCCTGAAGGAGCAGAGTCCTAACTCCTAACGCTTGGCTCTGGCAGTGAGCTACCCTGAAGGAGCAGAGTCCCAACTCCTAACGCTTGGTTCTGGCAGTGAGCCACCCTGAAGGAGCAGAGTCCCAACTCCTAACGCTTGGTTCTGGCAGTGAGCCACCCTGAAGGAGCAGAGTCCTAACTCCTAACGCTTGGTTCTGGCAGTGAGCCACCCTGAAGGAGCAGAGTCCTAACGCTTGGTTCTGGCAGTGAGCTGCCCTGAAGGAGCAGAGTCCTAACTCCTAACGCTTGGTTCTGGCAGTGAGCTACCCTGAAGGAGCAGAGTCCTAGCTCCTAACTCTTGGTTCTGGCAGTGAGCTACCCTGAAGGAGCAGAGTCCTAGCTCCTAACGCTTGGTTCTGGCAGTGAGCTACCCTGAAGGAGCAGAATCCTAATGCTTGGTTCTGGCAGTGAGCTACCCTGAAGGAGCAGAGTCCTAACTCCTAACGTTTGGTTCCGGCAGTGAGTTAACCTGAAGGAGCAGAATCCTAATGCTTGGTTCTGGCAGTGAGCTAACCTGAAGGAGCAGAATCCTAACGCTTGGTTCTGGCAGTGAGCTACCCTGAAGGAGCAGAATCCTAATGCTTGGTTCTGGCAGTGAGCTACCCTGAAGGAGCAGAGTCCTAACGTTTGGTTCTGGCAGTGAGCTACCCTGAAGGAGCAGTCCTAACGCTTGGTTCTGGCAGTGAGCTGCCCTGAAGGAGCAGAGTCCTAACTCCTAACGCTTGGTTCTGGCAGAGTGCTAACGCTTGGTTCTGGCAGTGAGCTACCCTGAAGGAGCAGAGTCCTAACTCCTAACGCTTGGTTCTGGCAGTGAGCTACCCTGAAGGAGCAGAGTCCTAATGCTTGGTTCTGGCAGTGAGCTACCCTGAAGGAGCAGAGTCCTAACGGTTGGTTCTGGCAGTGAGCCACCCTGAAGGAGCAGAGCCCGAACGCTTGGTTCTGGCAGGGAGCTACCCTGAAGGAGCAGAGTCCTAGCTCCTAGACATGCATTGTAATCTTTTCTAATAAATGGTTAAACGTACAGGTGGTGTTTCCTATCTGTCAACATGCTGTTGGATCCCTCCCAGCCAGCCATAACCAATATCTGTCAACATGCTGTTGGATCCCTCCCAGCCAGCCATAACCAATATCTGTCAACATGCTGATGGATCTCTCCCAGCCAGCCATAACCAATATCTGTCAACATGCTGTCAACATGCTGTTGGATCTCTCCCATCCAGCCATTACCAATATCTGTCAACATGCCATTGGATCTCTCCCATCCAGCCATTACCAATATCTGACATCTTCAGCTGTTTCTGCTAAGGCACCCTTTATAGTGCACTCCTTTTGACCACGGCCCATAGGGGTCTGGACTAAAGTAGTGCACTATTTTATTTATAATTTATATTATAAAAAATGTTTATTTAACTAGGCATGACAGTCTTATTTTCAATGACGGCCTAGGAACAGCGGGTTAACTCCCTGTTCAGGTTTGAACTTGCAACCTTCCGGTTACTAGTCCAATGCTCTAACCACTAGGCTACCTTCCGGTTACTAGTCCAATGCTCTACCCACTAGGCTACCTTCCGGTTACTAGTCCAATGCTCTAACCACTAGGCAACCTTCCGGTTACTAGTCCAATGCTCTAACCACTAGGCTACCTTCCGGTTACTAGTCCAATGCTCTAACCACTAGGCTACCTGCTGGTTACTAGTCCAATGCTCTAACCACTAGGCTACCTTCCGGTTACTAGTCCAATGCTCTAACCACTAGGCTACCTGCTGGTTACTAGTCCAATGCTCTAACCACTAGGCTACCTGCTGGTTACTAGTCCAATGCTCTAACCACTAGGCTACCTTCCGGTTACTAGTCCAATGCTCTAACCACTAGGCTACCTGCTGGTTACTAGTCCAATGCTCTAACCACTAGGCTACCTTCCGGTTACTAGTCCAATGCTCTAACCACTAGGCTACCTGCTGGTTACTAGTCCAATGCTCTAACCACTAGGCTACCTGCTGGTTACTAGTCCAATGCTCTAACCACTAGGCTACCTTCCGGTTACTAGTCCAATGCTCTAACCACTAGGCTACCTGCTGGTTACTAGTCCAATGCTCTAACCACTAGGCTACCTTCCGGTTACTAGTCCAATGCTCTAACCACTAGGCTACCTGCTGGTTACTAGTCCAATGCTCTAACCACTAGGCTACCTTCCGGTTACTAGTCCAATGCTCTAACCACTAGGCTACCTGCTGGTTACTAGTCCAATGCTCTAACCACTAGGCTACCTTCCGGTTACTAGTCCAATGCTCTAACCACTAGGCTACCTGCTGGTTACTAGTCCAATGCTCTAACCACTAGGCTACCTGCTGGTTACTAGTCCAATGCTCTAACCACTAGGCTACCTGCTGGTTACTAGTCCAATGCTCTAACCACTAGGCTACCTTCTGGTTACTAGTCCAATGCTCTAACCACTAGGCTACCTGCTGGTTACTAGTCCAATGCTCTAACCACTAGGCTACCTGCTGGTTACTAGTCCAATGCTCTAACCACTAGGCTACCTGCTGGTTACTAGTCCAATGCTCTAACCACTAGGCTACCTTCCGGTTACTAGTCCAATGCTCTAACCACTAGGCTACCTGCTGGTTACTAGTCCAATGCTCTAACCACTAGGCTACCTTCCGGTTACTAGTCCAATGCTCTAACCACTAGGCTACCTGCTGGTTACTAGTCCAATGCTCTAACCACTAGGCTACCTTCCGGTTACTAGTCCAATGCTCTAACCACTAGGCTACCTGCTGGTTACTAGTCCAATGCTCTAACCACTAGGCTACCTGCTGGTTACTAGTCCAATGCTCTAACCACTAGGCTACCTGCTGGTTACTAGTCCAATGCTCTAACCACTAGGCTACCTGCTGGTTACTAGTCCAATGCTCTAACCACTAGGCTACCTGCTGGTTACTAGTCCAATGCTCTAACCACTAGGCTACCTGCTGGTTACTAGTCCAATGCTCTAACCACTAGGCTACCTGCTGGTTACTAGTCCAATGCTCTAACCACTAGGCTACCTGCTGGTTACTGGTCCAATGCTCTAACCACTAGGCTACCTTCCGGTTACTAGTCCAATGCTCTAACCACTAGGCTACCTTCCGGTTACTAGTCCAATGCTCTAACCACTAGGCTACCTTCCGGTTACTAGTCCAATGCTCTAACCACTAGGCTACCTTCTGGTTACTAGTCCAATGCTCTAACCACTAGGCTACCTGCTGGTTACTAGTCCAACACTCTAACCACTAGGCAACCTTCCGGTTACTAGTCCAACGCTCTAACCACTAGGCTACCTTCCGGTTACTAGTCCAATGCTCTAACCACTAGGCTACCTTCCGGTTACTAGTCCAATGCTCTAACCACTAGGCTACCTTCCGGTTACTAGTCCAATGCTCTAACCACTAGGCTACCTTCCGGTTACTAGTCCAATGCTCTAACCACTAGGCTACCTTCCGGTTAATAGTCCAATGCTCTAACCACTAGGCTACCTTCTGGTTACTAGTCCAATGCTCTAACCACTAGGCTACCTGCTGGTTACTAGTCCAACGCTCTAACCACTAGGCAACCTTCCGGTTACTAGTCCAATGCTCTAACCACTAGGCTACCTTCCGGTTACTAGTCCAATGCTCTAACCACTAGGCTACCTTCCGGTTACTAGTCCAATGCTCTAACCACTAGGCTACCTTCCGGTTACTAGTCCAATGCTCTAACCACTAGGCTACCTGCTGGTTACTAGTCCAATGCTCTAACCACTAGGCTACCTGCTGGTTACTAGTCCAATGCTCTAACCACTAGGCTACCTGCTGGTTACTAGTCCAATGCTCTAACCACTAGGCTACCTGCTGGTTACTAGTCCAATGCTCTAACCACTAGGCTACCTGCTGGTTACTAGTCCAATGCTCTAACCACTAGGCTACCTGCTGGTTACTAGTCCAATGCTCTAACCACTAGGCTACCTGCTGGTTACTAGTCCAATGCTCTAACCACTAGGCTACCTGCTGGTTACTAGTCCAATGCTCTAACCACTAGGCTACCTGCTGGTTACTAGTCCAATGCTCTAACCACTAGGCTACCTTCTGGTTACTAGTCCAATGCTCTAACCACTAGGCTACCTGCTGGTTACTAGTTCAATGCTCTAACCACTAGGCTACCTGCTGGTTACTAGTCCAATGCTCTAACCACTAGGCTACCTTCCGGTTACTAGTCCAATGCTCTAACCACTAGGCTACCTGCTGGTTACTAGTCCAATGCTCTAACCACTAGGCTACCTGCTGGTTACTAGTCCAATGCTCTAACCACTAGGCTACCTGCTGGTTACTAGTCCAATGCTCTAACCACTAGGCTACCCTGCCGCCCCTCCACTCTAACCACTAGGCTACCCTGCCGCCCCTCCACTCTAACCACTAGGCTACCCTGCCGCCCCTCCACTCTAACCACTAGGCTACCTGCTGGTTACTAGTCCAATGCTCTAACCACTAGGCTACCCTGCCGCCCCTCCACTCTAACCACTAGGCTACCCTGCCGCCCCTCCACTCTAACCACTAGGCTACCCTGCCGCCCCTCCACTCTAACCACTAGGCTACCCTGCCGCCCCTCCACTCTAACCACTAGGCTACCCTGCCGCCCCTCCACTCTAACCACTAGGCTACCCTGCCACCCCTCAACTCTAACCACTAGGCTACCTGCTGGTTACTAGTCCAATGCTCTAACCACTAGGCTACCCTGCCGCCCCTCCACTCTAACCACTAGGCTACCCTGCCGCCCCTCCACTCTAACCACTAGGCTACCCTGCCGCCCCTCCACTCTAACCACTAGGCTACCCTGCCGCCCCTCCACTCTAACCACTAGGCTACCCTGCCGCCCCTCCACTCTAACCACTAGGCTACCCTGCCGCCCCTCCACTCTAACCACTAGGCTACCCTGCCGCCCCTCCACTCTAACCACTAGGCTACCCTGCCGCCCCTCCACTCTAACCACTAGGCTACCCTGCCGCCCCTCCACTCTAACCATTAGGCTACCCTGCCGCCCCTCCACTCTAACCACTAGGCTACCCTGCCGCCCCTCCACTCTAACCACTAGGCTACCCTGCCGCCCCTCCACTCTAACCACTAGGCTACCCTGCCGCCCCTCCACTCTAACCACTAGGCTACCCTGCCGCCCCTCCACTCTAACCATTAGTCTACCCTGCCGCCCCTCCACTCTAACCACTAGGCTACCCTGCAGCCCCTCCACTCTAACCATTAGTCTACCCTGCCGCCCCTCCACTCTAACCACTAGCCTACCCTGCCGCCCCTCCACTCTAACCATTAGTCTACCCTGCCGCCCCTCCACTCTAACCACTAGGCTACCCTGCCGCCCCTCCACTCTAACCACTAGCCTACCCTGCCGCCCCTCCACTCTAACCACTAGCCTACCCTGCCGCCCCTCCACTCTAACCACTAGCCTACCCTGCCGCCCCTCCACTCTAACCACTAGCCTACCCTGCAGCCCCTCCACTCTAACCACTAGGCTACCCTGCCGCCCCTCCACTCTAACCACTAGGCTACCCTGCCGCCCCTCCACTCTAACCATTAGTCTACCCTGCCGCCCCTCCACTCTAACCACTAGCCTACCCTGCCGCCCCAATACTATATAAAACTATAAAGGGAATAGGTTGCCATTTGGGTTGCATCCCATGTCTTTATGAGAAGAATGTTCTTCATATTCAAGAGGAGAGATCTGTAATTACAATACTGTGATTCAATAGAACTGTGATTCAATAGGACTGTGATTCAATAGAACTGTGATTCAAATAGAACTGTGATTCAAATAGAACTGTGATTCAAATAGAACTGTGATTCAATAGAACTGTGATTCAATAGAACTGTGATTCAAATAGAACTGTGATTCAAATAGAACTGTGATTCAAACAGAACTGTGATTCAAATAGAACTGTGATTCAATAGAACTGTGATTCAAACAGAACTGTGATTCAAATAGGACTGTGATTCAATAGGACTGTGATTCAATAGAACTGTGATTCAAATAGAACTGTGATTCAAATAGAACTGTGATTCAAATAGAACTGTGATTCAAATAGAACTGTGATTCAATAGAACTGTGATTCAAATAGAACTGTGATTCAAATAGAACTGTGATTCAAACAGAACTGTGATTCAAATAGAACTGTGATTCAAATAGAACTGTGATTCAAACAGAACTGTGATTCAATAGAACTGTGATTCAAACAGAACTGTGATTCAAATAGGACTGTGATTCAATAGGACTGTGATTCAATAGAACTGTGATTCAAATAGAACTGTGATTCAAATAGAACTGTGATTCAAATAGAACTGTGATTCAAATAGAACTGTGATTCAATAGAACTGTGATTCAAATAGAACTGTGATTCAAATAGAACTGTGATTCAAACAGAACTGTGATTCAAATAGAACTGTGATTCAATAGAACTGTGATTCAAACAGAACTGTGATTCAAATAGAACTGTGATTCAAATAGAACTGTGATTCAATAGAACTGTGATTCAATAGAACTGTGATTCAATAGAACTGTGATTCAAATGGAACTGTGATTCAATAGAACTGTGATTCAAATAGAACTGTGATTCAAATAGAACTGTGATTCAAATGGAACTGTGATTCAAATGGAACTGTGATCCAACGGAACTGTGATCCAACAGAACTGTGATCCAACAGAACTGTGATCCAATAGAACTGTGATCCAACAGAACTGTGATCCAATAGAACTGTGATCCAACAGAACTGTGATTCAACAGAACTGTGATTCAAATGGAACTGTGATCCAACAGAACTGTGATTCAACAGAACTGTGATTCAAATAGAACTGTGATCCAACAGAACTGTGATCCAACAGAACTGTGATTCAAATAGAACTGTGATCCAACAGAACTGTGATCCAATAGAACTGTGATCCAACAGAACTGTGATTCAACAGAACTGTGATTCAAATGGAACTGTGATCCAACAGAACTGTGATTCAACAGAACTGTGATTCAAATAGAACTGTGATTCAACAGAACTGTGATCCAACTAGTCTCCATTGTTGAGAATGTAACTCTCCACTCCAGTCTATTCTCTAGGAGACAATACAACATGTTAATAACAGTGTGGATCATAGCAACCATTGAACATGATATACAGCATCCTCATCATAGTTGTAAATAGAACACGAATGGACCTGTTATTCATACAGAACCATGTGGAATATTCAGAATAAACCCAGTAACAATAACTGTTAGAGACTCAATGAACACTGACAACAAACAAGAGGTGTGTGTGTGTATAATGTAATGGAACAATCTGGATCTGCTGTCTGTGTGTGTGTGTGTGTGTGTGTGTGTGTGTGTGTGTGTGTGTGTGTGTGTGTGTGTGTGTGTGTGTGTGTGTGTGTGTGTGTGTGTGTGTGTGTGTGTGTGTGTGTGTGAGAGTGAGAGTGAGAGAGAGAGAGAGAGAGAGAGTGAGAGAGTGAGAGAGTGAGAGAGTGAGCGAGTGAGCGAGTGAGTGAGAGAGACTCACAGTTCCAGCTTATTGGCTTCAAGTGCCTGTAGTTTCTCTGTGATGCGCTCACACTCTGCCATGAGTTGAGGGGTTAGTGTTTAGGGTGTATGGGTTAGGCTTCAAGTACCTGTAGTTTCTCTGTGATGCTCTCACACTCTGCCATGAGTTGAGGGATGATCTCTGCTTGCTTCCTCAGGTTCTCCAGTTCCTGGAAGGAACACACATCACATATTAATATCCTCGTCAGTCCTACTGTACCTCAGTCCGCATCAGTCCTCCTGTACCTCAGTCCTCATCAGTCCTCCTGTACCTCAGTCCTCATCAGACCTCCTGTACCTCAGTCCTCATCAGTCCTACTGTACCTTTCCTCATCAGTCCTCCTGTACCTCAGTCCTCATCAGTCCTCCTGTACCTCAGTCCTCATCAGACCTCCTGTACCTCAGTCCTCATCAGTCCTACTGTACCTCAGTCCTCATCAGTCCTCCTGTACCTCAGTCCTCATCAGACCTCCTGTACCTCAGTCCTCATCAGTCCTACTGTACCTCAGTCCTCATCAGACCTCCTGTACCTCAGTCCTCATCAGTCCTCCTGTACCTCCGTCCTACTGTACCTCACTCCTCATCAGTCCTACTGTACCTCACTCCTCATCAGTCCTACTGTACCTCACTCCTCATCAGTCCTACTGTACCTCAGTCCTCCTCAGTCCTCCTGTACCTCAGTCCTCATCAGTCCTCCTGTACCTCAGTCCTCATCAGTCCTCCTGTACCTCAGTCCTCCTGTACCTCAGTCCTCATCAGTCCTACTGTACCTCAGTCCTCATCAGTCCTACTGTACCTCAGTCCTCATCAGTCCTACTGTACCTCAGTCCTCAACAGTTCTACTGTACCCCCAACCCCTCCACCCCGTCTCAGCCCTCCACCCCCCTGCCTCCGCCACCCGACCCCCCTGCCTCCGCCACCCGACCCCCCTGCCTCCGCCACCCGACCCCCCTGCCTCCGCCACCCGACCCCCCTGCCTCCGCCACCCGACCTGGCCAAGATAAAGCAAAGCAGCGCAACACAAACAACAGTTAAACAAACATACAGTCAATAATACAGTAGAAAAATAAGTCTATATACGATGTGAGCAAATGAGGTGAGATAAGGGAGGAAAAGGCAAAAAAAAGGCCATGGTGGCAAAGTAAATACAATATAGCAAGTAAAACACTGGAATGGTAGATTTGCAGTGGAAGAATGTGCAAAGTAGAAATAAAAATAATGGGGTGCAAAGGAGCAAAATAAATAAATACAGTAGGGTAGTTGTTTGGGCTAAATTATAGATTACAGAAGTGTGATGCTTCTAAACTAGCCGTGAAGATTACAGACTATCATGATGCTTCTAAACTAGCTGTGAAGATTACAGACTATCACGATGCTTCTAAATGAGCTGTGAAGATTACAGACTATCATGATGCTTCTAAACTAGCCGTGAAGATTACATATTATTTCTCAGAGTAATCATGATGTCATCTCCTGTCTTTACAGGATGACACCACCCTAGAGACATCATCACAGTCACTCCTGGTTAATCATCTCTCCATTCAGAGAGAGAGAGAGAGAGGCACTACACCACCCTAGAGACATCATCACAGCCACTCCTGGTTAGCATAATCATCTCTCCATTCAGAGAGAGAGAGAGAGAGAGAGAGAGAGGACCTACACCACCCTAGAGACATCATTACAGCCACTCCTGGTTAGCATAATCATCTCTCCATTCAGAGAGAGAGAGAGGTACTACACCACCCTAGAGACATCATCACAGCCACTCCTGGTTAGCATAATCATCTCTCCATTCAGAGAGAGAGAGAGAGGAACTACACCACCCTAGAGACATCATCACAGCCACTCCTAGTTAGCATAATCATCTCTCCATTCAGAGAGAGAGAGAGAGGAACTACACCACCCTAGAGACATCATCACAGCCACTCCTGGTTAGTATAATCTTCTCTCCATTCAGAGAGAGAGAGAGAGAGGAACTACACCACCCTAGAGACATCATCACAGCCACTCCTGGTTAGCATAATCATCTCTCCATTCAGAGAGAGAGAGAGAGAGGAGACCACTTAGCAGGAGTCTGATCTGTCAGACTGTTCATCTGACCCAGCAGGACACAGAGGAAAGGACCCAATTACAGCAAAAGCACCTGGGCTGTGTGTGTGTGTGTGTGTGTGTGTGTGTGTGTGTGTGTGTGTGTGTGTGTGTGTGTGTGTGTGTGTGTGTGTGTGCATCAGACAGGCTCCGTCGCCGTCTCTCTGTCATTCGCTGTACCTCTCAGTTCAACCAGGGTTCATGAAACGATGATGAAAACAGGATCAACAGAAGGAAGTAAATCCAAGGTGTAAATCAAAACTGGTTTCAGCTTTAAAGTCTTTGTCAGGGTGATTCACTGCCCAAACCAATAGGTTTCTAATAGTCACACACACGGCTGAATAAACCCCCTGTCTAGAGCATGTCAGGGAAACATGCTGAGGGAGAGAGAGAGGGAGACAGAGGGAGAGAGCATGGCCATGTTCTGTTATAATCTCCACCCGGCACAGCCAGAAGAGGACTGGCCACCCCACATAGCCTGGTTCCTCTCTAGGTTTTGGCCTTTCTAGGGAGTTTTTCCTAGCCACCGTGCTTCTACACCTACATTGCTTGCTGTTTGGGGTTTTAGGCTGGGTTTCTGTACAGCACTTTGAGATATCAGCTGATGTACGAAGGGCTATATAAATACATTTGATTTGATTTGATTTTGAAGAGAGAGAGAGAGAGAGAGAGAGAGAGAGAGAGAGAGAGAGCAAGAGGGAGGGAGACAGAGAGACAGAGACAGACAGAGAGAGCAAGAGGGAGGGAGACAGAGCGAGAGAGAGAGAGAGATAGAGAGTAGGGTGGAGAGAGAGAGAGAGAGAGAGTAGGGTGGAGAGAGAGAGAGAGAGAGAGAGGATGAGAGAGAGAGAGAGAGTAGGGTGGAGAGAAAGAGCAAGAACAAGAGAGGGAGTGACCAAGAGACAGAAACCAGACAGACCATCAGCTCTAGAGTGGGAGATTAGAGGGATCCGGGGCAGGGAGTGGGAGAGAAACCAGACAGGTCTGGGGGAGGGGGGGGGGGGGGGTAGAAAGAGCAGTTTCCATCCATTTGGTGACATGTTTTCATGAGAACATTAATAATGAAAATATGCACATTTTTCCCAGCAAACTGACTTGGTGCCGATAAAGATCAGTAGTGCAACCTAAACATTTCCATGTCGCAGCCAATAGCAGGCAGATACAGGGAGGCTAGTCTACATGATGACGTTATTATGGAGAAGAGACAGAATATTTTTTATTTGTGAAACTGCAATGACAAAGCATCAACCATCATCTTACCCTCAATATTTATTGGAAAGAACCATCACTGTCTACTGTCACCAACCTGTGAAATTCATCATGCTGCAAGTCATTTAATCTGTAGCCTAGTAAACTGTGAAGTCATTTCATCTGTAGCCTAATAAACTGTGAAGTCATTTAATCTGTAGTCTAGTAAACTGTGAAGTCATTTAATCTGTAGTCTAATAAACTGTGAAGTCATTTAATCTGTAGTCTAGTAAACTGTGAAGTCATTTAATCTGTAGTCTAGTAAACTGTGAAGTCATTTAATCTGTAGCCTAATAAACTGTGCCGTTTCCCGGGTCGTAGTGGGAGGACCACACACCATATCGCGGCGTGAGACTCCCAAGTTTACTTCAAAATGATGGTTATTATTTTATTATGATGGTTATTATTATTATGGTTATTCTGATGGTTATTCTGATGGTTATTCTGATGGTTATTATGATGGTTATTCTGATGGTTATTCTGATGGTTATTATGATGGTTATTCTGATGGTTATTCTGATGGTTATTATTATTCTGATGGTTATTCTGATGGTTATTCTGATGGTTATTCTGATGGTTATTATTTTATTCTGATGGTTATTATGATGGTTATTATGATGGTTATTCTGATGGTTATTCTGATGGTTATTCTGATGGTTATTATGATGGTTATTATGATGGTTATTCTGATGGTTCTTATTTTATTCTGATGGTTATTATGATGGTTATTCTGATGGTTATTATGATGGTTATTATGATGGTTATTATGATGGTTATTATGATGGTTATTCTGATGGTTATTCTGATGGTTATTATTATTCTGATGGTTATTCTGATGTTATTATGATGGTTATTCTGATGGTTATCCTGATGGTTATCCTGATGGTTATTCTGATGGTTATTCTGATGGTTATTCTGATGGTTATTCTGATGGTTATTATGATGGTTATTCTGATGGTTATTCTGATGTTATTATGATGGTTATTCTGATGGTTATCCTGATGGTTATCCTGATGGTTATTCTGATGGTTATTCTGATGGTTATTCTGATGGTTATTATGATGGTTATTATGATGGTTATTATTTTATTATGATGTTATTATGATGGTTATTATGATGGTTATTCTGATGGTTATTCTGATGGTTATTATTATTCTGATGGTTATTATGATGGTTATTCTGATGGTTATTCTGATGGTTATTATTATTCTGATGGTTATTATTATTATGATGGTTATTATGGTTATTATTATTATGATGGTTATTCTGATGGTTATTATTTTATTATGATGGTTATTATGATGGTTATTCTGATGGTTATTCTGATGGTTATTCTATAAAGGCGTTTCCACCTCCATTCATTTTATAGACACAGAAAGATCCCACCTAAAAGATCCAATGAACAAATTATTTGTCTGCATTTATACAAATCGTTCCCCAAAAGGTCCTATTTCCATCACAGCGTTTTATATACAGTGTGACTCTTTACTGGCATAACTGTGGATGGAAACATGGTTCCAGCTAATGAAATGTGTCTGCAGGCAGAATCAGTATTGATCCATCACCGCGGCCATGCCGGCTCAAAGCCCCATTGGGACGAACTGGAATGACTGTCAGGGTGCGTAGAAACCAGCCATCTTGGGGCCGCAGTTGCTTGGCAGCTGGTCAGAAGTGACATGGGGACGATGTTACTGGCAGACCCAGTGCCTGGGGTTCCTGGTATCATTTAGAATGACCGGGTATAGAGTCAGACCCAGTGCCTGGGGTTCCTGGTATCATGTAGAATGACTACAGTAACATTATTAACATGGTCTGATATAACACGACCGGGTATAGAGTCAGACCCAGTGCCTGGGGTTCCTGGTATCATGTAGAATGACCGGGTATAGAGTCAGACCCAGTGCCTGGGGTTCCTGGTATCATTTAGAATGACCGGGTATAGAGTCAGACCCAGTGCCTGGGGTTCCTGGTATCATGTAGAATGACCGGGTATAGAGTCAGACCCAGTGCCTGGGGTTCCTGGTATCATTTAGAATGACCGGGTATAGAGTCAGACCCAGTGCCTGGGGTTCCTGGTATCATGTAGAATGACCGGGTATAGAGTCAGACCCAGTGCCTGGGGTTCCTGGTATCATTTAGAATGACCGGGTATAGAGTCAGACCCAGTGCCTGGGGTTCCTGGTATCATTTAGAATGACCGGGTATAGAGTCAGACCCAGTGCCTGGGGTTCCTGGTATCATTTAGAATGACCGGGTATAGAGTCAGACCCAGTGCCTGGGGTTCCTGGTATCATTTAGAATGACTACAATAACATTAACATGGTCTGATATAACACCAGGTATAGAGTCAGACCCAGTGCCTGGGGTTCCTGGTATCATGTAGAATGACCGGGTATAGAGTCAGACCCATTGCCTGGGGTTCCTGGTATCATGTAGAATGACCGGGTATAGAGTCAGACCCAGTGCCTGGGGTTCCTGGTATCATTTAGAATGACCAGGTATAGAGTCAGACCCAGTGCCTGGGGTTCCTGGTATCATGTAGAATGACTACAGTAACATTATTAACATGGTCTGATATAACACGACCGGGTATAGAGTCAGACCCAGTGCCTGGGGTTCCTGGTATCATGTAGAATGACCGGGTATAGAGTCAGACCCAGTGCCTGGGGTTCCTGGTATCATTTAGAATGACCGGGTATAGAGTCAGACCCAGTGCCTGGGGGTTCCTGGTATCATTTAGAATGACCGGGTATAGAGTCAGACCCAGTGCCTGGGGTTCCTTTTATCATGTAGAATGACCGGGTATAGAGTCAGACCCAGTGCCTGGGGTTCCTGGTATCATTTAGAATGACTACAGTAACATTAACATGGTCTGATATAACACCAGGTATAGAGTCAGACCCAGTGCCTGGGGTTCCTGGTATCATGTAGAATGACCGGGTATAGAGTCAGACCCAATGCCTGGGGTTCCTGGTATCATGTAGAATGACCGGGTATAGAGTCAGACCCAGTGCCTGGGGTTCCTGGTATAATTTAGACTGACTACAGTAACATTATTAACATGGTCTGATATAACACGGGGTATAGAGTCAGAGCTGACACTACCAGAGACATTTTCTATACGCAGGAAATATTAGGAATAATACACATTTTTCCCCCTTTTCTCTGAGTGTTCTTCAACAAGAAGAAGACCTATAAACTGATGGATACTTGGTATTGATGTGACATTACACACAGAGAGAGGAGAGAGAGAGAGGAGAGAGAGAGTTTATTTCACATGCTGTGGAAATGGAAATGTTTCTCATGCCAATAAATTCCTTTGAACTGAAATTGATTTGAGAGCTGAGAGAGAGCTGAGAGAGAGCTGAGAGAGAGCTGAGAGAGCTGAGGGAGAGAGAGAGAGACAGCTGAGAGGGAGAGAGAGAGAGACAGCTGAGAGAGAGAGAGAGAGCTGAGAGAGAGCTGAGAGAGAGCTGAGAGAGAGCTGAGAGAGAGCTGAGAGAGCTGAGAGAGCGAGAGAGCTGAGAGCCGAGAGAGAGAGCTGAGAGCTGAGAGAGAGAGAGCGGAGGAAGAGAGAGAGTAATACTTCAGCAGAAAATTGTTCTGACATCAAAGGTCCCACAACAATATCCACCTTCTATTGGATAATAATCCCCTCCTTAGGGACAGAGAAAGGTAGAGAGGAGGGGTGGAGAGAGAGGGGGAGAGAGAGAGTGGGAAAGAGATAGGTAGAGAGGGAGAGAGAGGGGGGGAGAGAGAGAGTGGGAAAGAGATAGGTAGAGAGGGAGAGACAGGTAGAGGGGGAAAGAGACATGTAGAGGGGGAGAGACAGGTAGAGGGGGAAAGAGACAGGTAGAGGGGGAGAGAGACAGGTAGAGGGGGAGAGAGACAAGTAGAGGGGGAGAGAGACAGGTAGAGGGGGAGAGAGACAGGTAGAGAGGGAGAAAGAGAGAGTGGGAAAGAGACAGGTAGAGGGGGAAAGAGACAGGTAGAGGGGGAAAGAGACAGGTAGAGGGGGAAAGAGACAGGTAGAGGGGGAGAGAGAGAGAGGGGGGAGAGAGGTAGAGGGGGAAAGAGACAGGTAGAGGGGGAGAGAGAGAGGGGGGAGAGAGACAGGTAGAGGGGGAGAGAGACAGGTAGAGGGGGAGAAAGACAGAGAGGAGGGGTGGAGAGAGAGAGTGGGAAATAGATAGGTAGAGAGGGAGAGAGAGAGGGGGGAGAGGTAGAGGGGGAAAGAGACAGGTAGAGGGGGAGAGAGAGGTAGAGGGGGAAGAGAGAGAGAGAGAGAGGGGAAAAGAGACAGGTAGAGGGGGAGAGAGAGGGGGAAAGAGAGAGGGGGAAAGAGACAGGTAGAGGGGGAGAGACAGGTAGAGGGGGAGAGAGAGAGGGGGAGAGAGAGAGAGGGGGAAAGAGACAGGTAGAGAGGAGGGGTAGAGAGAGGGGGAGAGAGAGAGTGGGAAAGAGATAGGTAGAGGGGGAGAGACAGGTAGAGGGGGAAAGAGACAGGTGGAGAGAGAGAGTGGGAAAGAGATAGGTAGAGGGGGAAAGACAGGTAGAGGGGGAGAGTGACAGGTAGAGGGGGAGAGTGACAGGTAGAGGGGGAGAGTGACAGGTAGAGGGGGAAAGTGACAGGTAGAGGGGGAGAGAGACAGGCAGAGGGGGAGAGAGACAGGCAGAGGGGGAGAGAGACAGGCAGAGGGGGAGAGAGACAGACAGAGGGGGAGAGAGACAGGCAGAGGGGGAGAGAGAGATAACATGTCCCTTAGGGATAATGGGGTTATATTTGCATATAGTCTGTCAGCAAAACTACAGGCTAGTCATATGAGACTGTGTGTGTGTCTGTAGGAGTTTTGTGTGTGTGAGCGCATAAGTGATCCTGTGTGTGTGTGTGTGTCCACCTGTTCCTTGTCCTGCAGCTCCGTCTCCAGCTCCTGAACTCGTACAGTCAGCTTAGAGTTCCTCTCCTTCTCCACGTTGGCCTTTTCACACTGAGACTCCAACTCTGCTATCTACAGGAGAGAGAGATATAGAGCAGGAGGAGAGCGGAGGAGGAGGAGAGAGAGGAGCAAGAAGAGAGAGGAGCAGGAGGAGAGAGAGGAGCAAGTGGTGGAGAGAGGAGGAGGAGGAGAGAGAGGAGGAGGAGGAGCAGAGAGAGAGAGTAGGAGGAGAGAGGAGCAGGAGGAGAGAGAGGAGCAAGTGGTGGAGAGAGGAGGAGGAGAGGAGGAGGAGGAGTAGGAGGAGAGAGAGGAGCAAGTGGTGGAGAGAAGAGGAGGAGGAGCAGGAGGAGCGAGAGGAGCAGGAGGAGAGAGAGGAGCAGGAGGAGAGAGAGGAGCAGGAGGAGAGACCCTTGTTAGGAACTCTTAGAACCCTCCCCTGATATCAGCAGGATCATTTTCTGGATTGATGTGTATATCAGTGGAGGCTCCTCATCCTACTCAGTGAATTTCATACAAATAAAATTAGTAAAACATTACAAAACATTATCCTTTTTAGATAAAACTATAGTAAATATATTCAGGTCACCAAATAACTGATTAAAACACACTATTTTCTACAGTAGTCTCAACAGCACTCTGTAGAGTAGCACCATGGTGTAGCCGGAGGACAGCTAGCTTCTATCCTCCTCTGGCTACATTGACTTCAATACAAAACCTGGGAGGCTCATGGTTCTCAACCCCTTACTACAATTTGTCTCTAGACAGCTATATAAATAGCTCTATGTAGGGTCCTCTATAGGGTGACTATGTAGATAGACACTATAGAGGACCCTACATAGAGCTATCTACAGAGACACACTATAGAGGACCCTACATAGAGCTATCTACATAGACACACTATAGAGGACCCTACATAGAGCTATCTACATAGACACACTATAGAGGACCCTACATAGAGCTATCTACATAGACACACTATAGAGGACCCTACATAGAGCTATGTAGATAGAGCTATGTAGAGTCCTCTATAGTGTCCCTATATAGACAGCTCTACGTAGAGTCCTCTATAGTGTCCCTATATAGACAGCTCTACGTAGGGTCCTCTATAGTGTCCCTATATAGACAGCTCTACGTAGGGTCCTCTATAGTGTCTATATAGACAGCTCTACGTAGGGTCCTCTATAGTGTCTATAGATAGCTCTATGTAGGGTTCTCTATATAGTCTATGTAGGGTCCTCTATAGTGTCTACGTAGATAGCTCTATGTAGAGTCCTCTATAGTGTCCCTATATAGACAGCTCTACGTAGAGTCCTCTATAGTGTCCCTATATAGACAGCTCTACGTAGGGTCCTCTATAGTGTCCCTATATAGACAGCTCTACGTAGGGTCCTCTATAGTGTCTATATAGACAGCTCTACGTAGGGTCCTCTATAGTGTCTATATAGACAGCTCTACGTAGGGTCCTCTATAGTGTCTATATAGACAGCTCTACGTAGGGTCCTCTATAGTGTCTATATAGACAGCTCTACGTAGGGTCCTCTATAGTGTCTATATAGACAGCTCTACGTAGGTCCCTCTATAGTGTCTATATAGACAGCTCTACGTAGGTTCCTCTATAGTGTCTATATAGACAGCTCTACGTAGGCTCCTCTATAGTATCTATATAGACAGCTCTACGTAGGCTCCTCTATAGTGTCTATATAGACAGCTCTACGTAGGCTCCTCTATAGTACCTTTTCCCTCAGCGTGTCGCTCTCCTCCTTGCAGGTGTTGAGTTGTTTCTTCCAGATCTCTACGTTAGCGGAGGACTCAGTTAGCGCGTCTACTAGCCGAGCATTACTGTCCCGTAGAGTCTGGAGTTCTGTCTCCAACTTCTTAGCATTGGTGTTACTGGGGGGAGAGAGAGAGAAAGAGAAGAGAGAGAGAAGAGAAGAGAGAGAGAGAAAGAGAAGAAAGAGAGAGAGGGAGAAGAGAGAGGGAGAAGAGAGAGAAGAGAAGAGAGAGAGGAGAGAGAGAGAGAGAAAGAGAAGAAAGAGATCGAGAAGAGAGAGAGAGAGAAGAGAGAGAGAGAGATGGAGAGAGAAGAGAAGAGAGAGGCAGAGAGAGAGATGGAGAGGGAGGGAGAAGAGAAGAGAGGGAGAGAGAGTGGGAGGAGAGATAGATTAATGTTTTCAAAGTAATTTAGGGTCAAAACCTACCAATATGCATATAAAGAAGTCGCATGGTTCTTTCAGAGTGCATGGCTGGTTCTGTCAGTGTACATGGCTGGTTCTTTCAGTGTGCATGGCTGATTCTTTCAGTGTACATGACTGGTTCTTTCAGAGTGTGCATGACTGGTTCTTTCAGTGTGCATGGCTGGTTCTTTCAGAGTGTGCATGGCTGATTCTTTCAGAGTGTGCATGGCTGGTTCTTTCAGAGTGCATGGCTGGTTCTTTCAGAGTGCATGGCTGGTTCTTTCAGAGTGTGCATGGCTGATTCTTTCAGAGTGTGCATGGCTGGTTCTTTCAGAGTGTGCATGGCTGATTCTTTCAGAGTGTGCATGGCTGATTCTTTCAGAGTGTGCATGGCTGATTCTTTCAGAGTGTGCATGGCTGATTCTTTCAGAGTGTGCATGGCTGATTCTTTCAGAGTGCATGGCTGATTCTTTCAGAGTGTGCATGGCTGATTCTTTCAGAGTGCATGGCTGATTCTTTCAGAGTGTGCATGGCTGGTTCTTTCAGAGTGTGCATGACTGGTTCTTTCAGAGTGTGCATGGCTGGTTCTTTCAGAGTGCATGGCTGGTTCTTTCAGAGTGTGCATGGCTGATTCTTTCAGAGTGTGCATGGCTGATTCTTTCAGAGTGTGCATGGCTGATTCTTTCAGAGTGTGCATGGCTGGTTCTTTCAGAGTGTGCATGGCTGATTCTTTCAGAGTGCATGGCTGATTCTTTCAGAGTGTGCATGGCTGATTCTTTCAGAGTGCATGGCTGATTCTTTCAGAGTGTGCATGGCTGATTCTTTCAGAGTGCATGGCTGATTCTTTCAGAGTGCATGGCTGGTTCTTTCAGAGTGTGCATGGTTGGTTCTTTCAGAGTGCATGGCTGATTCTTTCAGAGTGCATGGCTGATTCTTTCAGAGTGCATGACTGGTTCTTTCAGAGTGTGCATGGCTGATTCTTTCAGAGTGCATGGCTGGTTCTTTCAGAGTGCATGGCTGGTTCTTTCAGAGTGTGCATGGCTGATTCTTTCAGAGTGTGCATGGCTGATTCTTTCAGAGTGTGCATGGCTGATTCTTTCAGAGTGCATGGCTGATTCTTTCAGAGTGCATGGCTGGTTCTTTCAGTGTGCATGGCTGGTTCTTTCAGTGTGCATGGCTGGTTCTGTCAGTGTGCATGGCTGGTTCTTTCAGAGTGCATGGCTGGTTCTTTCAGAGTGTGCATGGCTGATTCTTTCAGAGTGTGCATGGCTGGTTCTTTCAGAGTGTGCATGGCTGATTCTTTCAGAGTGTGCATGGCTGATTCTTTCAGAGTGTGCATGGCTGATTCTTTCAGAGTGTGCATGGCTGATTCTTTCAGAGTGCATGGCTGATTCTTTCAGAGTGTGCATGGCTGATTCTTTCAGAGTGCATGGCTGATTCTTTCAGAGTGTGCATGGCTGGTTCTTTCAGAGTGTGCATGACTGGTTCTTTCAGAGTGTGCATGGCTGGTTCTTTCAGAGTGTGCATGGCTGATTCTTTCAGAGTGTGCATGGCTGATTCTTTCAGAGTGTGCATGGCTGATTCTTTCAGAGTGTGCATGGCTGATTCTTTCAGAGTGTGCATGGCTGGTTCTTTCAGAGTGTGCATGGCTGATTCTTTCAGAGTGCATGGCTGATTCTTTCAGAGTGTGCATGGCTGATTCTTTCAGAGTGCATGGCTGATTCTTTCAGAGTGTGCATGGCTGATTCTTTCAGAGTGTGCATGGCTGATTCTTTCAGAGTGTGCATGGCTGATTCTTTCAGAGTGTGCATGGCTGATTCTTTCAGAGTGCATGGCTGATTCTTTCAGAGTGTGCATGGCTGATTCTTTCAGAGTGCATGGCTGATTCTTTCAGAGTGTGCATGGCTGGTTCTTTCAGAGTGTGCATGACTGGTTCTTTCAGAGTGTGCATGGCTGGTTCTTTCAGAGTGCATGGCTGGTTCTTTCAGAGTGTGCATGGCTGATTCTTTCAGAGTGTGCATGGCTGATTCTTTCAGAGTGTGCATGGCTGATTCTTTCAGAGTGTGCATGGCTGGTTCTTTCAGAGTGTGCATGGCTGATTCTTTCAGAGTGCATGGCTGATTCTTTCAGAGTGTGCATGGCTGATTCTTTCAGAGTGCATGGCTGATTCTTTCAGAGTGTGCATGGCCTATTCTTTCAGAGTGTGCATGGCTGATTCTTTCAGAGTGCATGGCTGGTTCTTTCAGAGTGTGCATGGTTGGTTCTTTCAGAGTGCATGGCTGATTCTTTCAGAGTGCATGGCTGATTCTTTCAGAGTGCATGACTGGTTCTTTCAGAGTGTGCATGGCTGATTCTTTCAGAGTGCATGGCTGGTTCTTTCAGAGTGCATGGCTGGTTCTTTCAGAGTGTGCATGGCTGATTCTTTCAGAGTGTGCATGGCTGATTCTTTCAGAGTGTGCATGGCTGATTCTTTCAGAGTGCATGGCTGATTCTTTCAGAGTGCATGGCTGGTTCTTTCAGTGTGCATGGCTGGTTCTTTCAGTGTGCATGGCTGGTTCTGTCAGTGTGCATGGCTGGTTCTTTCAGAGTGCATGGCTGGTTCTTTCAGAGTGTGCATGGCTGATTCTTTCAGAGTGTGCATGGCTGGTTCTTTCAGAGTGTGCATGGCTGATTCTTTCAGAGTGTGCATGGCTGATTCTTTCAGAGTGTGCATGGCTGATTCTTTCAGAGTGTGCATGGCTGATTCTTTCAGAGTGCATGGCTGATTCTTTCAGAGTGTGCATGGCTGATTCTTTCAGAGTGCATGGCTGATTCTTTCAGAGTGTGCATGGCTGGTTCTTTCAGAGTGTGCATGACTGGTTCTTTCAGAGTGTGCATGGCTGGTTCTTTCAGAGTGCATGGCTGGTTCTTTCAGAGTGTGCATGGCTGATTCTTTCAGAGTGTGCATGGCTGATTCTTTCAGAGTGTGCATGGCTGATTCTTTCAGAGTGTGCATGGCTGGTTCTTTCAGAGTGTGCATGGCTGATTCTTTCAGAGTGCATGGCTGATTCTTTCAGAGTGTGCATGGCTGATTCTTTCAGAGTGCATGGCTGATTCTTTCAGAGTGTGCATGGCTGATTCTTTCAGAGTGTGCATGGCTGATTCTTTCAGAGTGTGCATGGCTGATTCTTTCAGAGTGCATGGCTGGTTCTTTCAGAGTGTGCATGGCTGGTTCTTTCAGAGTGCATGGCTGATTCTTTCAGAGTGCATGGCTGATTCTTTCAGAGTGCATGGCTGATTCTTTCAGAGTGCATGGCTGATTCTTTCAGAGTGCATGGCTGGTTCTTTCAGAGTGCATGGCTGATTCTTTCAGAGTGCATGGCTGATTCTTTCAGAGTGCATGGCTGGTTCTTTCAGAGTGCATGACTGGTTCTTTCAGAGTGTGCATGGCTGATTCTTTCAGAGTGCATGGCTGGTTCTTTCAGAGTGCATGGCTGGTTCTTTCAGAGTGTGCATGGCTGATTCTTTCAGAGTGTGCATGGCTGATTCTTTCAGAGTGCATGGCTGATTCTTTCAGAGTGCATGGCTGATTCTTTCAGAGTGCATGGCTGGTTCTTTCAGTGTGCATGGCTGGTTCTGTCAGTGTGCATGACTAGTTATGTCAGTGTGCATGACTGGTTCTGTCAGTGTGCATGACTGGTTCTGTCAGTGTGCATGACTGGTTCTGTCAGTGTGCATGACTGGTTCTGTCAGTGTGCATGACTGGTTCTGTCAGTGTGCATGGCTGGTTGGTTGGGGTAAATCTAGCTCCATACTAACGAATGCAGACAAACCCGTACCACCACATTCTACAACATGGTGTGTCAGATCCCTGGCAGTTGGTTTACTGAACACAATCTTTCTTCACTGCTCTCAGCAGACTGTAGTCCATGGACTGATACCTTCTATCTCTCTGCACTGATACCTTCCATCTCTCTGCAGCAAGCTGATACCTCCCATCTCTCTGCATTGATACCTTCCATCTCCCTGCACTGATACCTTCCATCTCTCTGCAGCAAGCTGATACCTTCCATCTCTCTGCAGCAAGCTGATACCTTCCATCTCTCTGCAGCCAGCTGATACCTTCCATCTCTCTGCACTGATACCTTCCATCTCTCTGCAGCAAGCTGATACCTTCCATCTCTCTGCAGCAAGCTGATACCTTCCATCTCTCTGCAGCAAGCTGATACCTTCCATCTCTCTGCACTGATACCTTCCATCTCTCTGCAGCAAGCTGAAACCTTCCATCTCTCTGCAGCAAGCTGATACCTTCCATCTCTCTGCAGCAAGCTGATACCTTCCATCTCTCTGCAGCAAGCTGATACCTTCCATCTCTCTGCAGCAAGCTGATACCTTCCATCTCTCTGCACTGATACCTTCCATCTCTCTGCAGCAAGCTGATACCTTCCATCTCTCTGCAGCAAGCTGATACCTCCCATCTCTCTGCAGCAAGCTGATACCTTCCATCTCTCTGCAGCCAGCTGATACCTTCCATCTCTCTGCAGCCAGCTGATACCTTCCATCTCTCTGCAGCAAGCTGATACCTTCCATCTCTCTGCAGCAAGCTGATACCTTCCATCTCTCTGCAGCAAGCTGATACCTTCCATCTCTCTGCAGCAAGCTGATACCTTCCATCTCTCTGCAGCAAGCTGATACCTTCCATCTCTCTGCAGCAAGCTGATACCTTCCATCTCTCTGCAGCAAGCTGATACCTTCCATCTCTCTGCAGCAAGCTGATACCTTCCATCTCTCTGCAGCCAGCTGATACCTTCCATCTCTCTGCAGCAAGCTGATACCTTCCATCTCTCTGCAGCAAGCTGATACCTTCCATCTCTCTGCAGCAAGCTGATACCTTCCATCTCTCTGCAGCCAGCTGATACCTTCCATCTCTCTGCACTGATATCTTCCATCTCTCTGCAGCAAGCTGATACCTCCCATCTCTCTGCAGCAAGCTGATACCTTCCATCTCTCTGCAGCCAGCTGATACCTTCCATCTCTCTGCACTGATACCTTCCATCTCTCTGCAGCAAGCTGATACCTTCCATCTCTCTGCAGCAAGCTGATACCTTCCATCTCTCTGCAGCAAGCTGATACCTTCCATCTCTCTGCACTGATACCTTCCATCTCTCTGCACTGATACCTTCCATCTCTCTGCAGCAAGCTGATACCTTCCATCTCTCTGCAGCAAGCTGATACCTTCCATCTCTCTGCACTGATACCTTCCATCTCTCTGCAGCAAGCTGATACCTTCCATCTCTCTGCAGCAAGCTGATACCTTCCATCTCTCTGCAGCAAGCTGATACCTCCCATCTCTCTGCAGCAAGCTGATACCTTCCATCTCTCTGCAGCAAGCTGATACCTTCCATCTCTCTGCAGCCAGCTGATACCTTCCATCTCTCTGCAGCCAGCTGATACCTTCCATCTCTCTGCAGCAAGCTGATACCTTCCATCTCTCTGCAGCAAGCTGATACCTTCCATATCTCTGCAGCAAGCTGATACCTTCCATCTCTCTGCAGCAAGCTGATACCTTCCATCTCTCTGCAGCAAGCTGATACCTTCCATCTCTCTGCAGCAAGCTGATACCTTCCATCTCTCTGCAGCAAGCTGATACCTTCCATCTCTCTGCAGCCAGCTGATACCTTCCATCTCTCTGCAGCAAGCTGATACCTTCCATCTCTCTGCAGCAAGCTGATACCTTCCATCTCTCTGCAGCCAGCTGATACCTTCCATCTCTCTGCAGCAAGCTGATACCTTCCATCTCTCTGCACTGATACCTTCCATCTCTCTGCAGCAAGCTGATACCTTCCATCTCTCTGCACTGATACCTTCCATCTCTCTGCACTGATACCTTCCATCTCCCTGCACTGATACCTTCCATCTCTCTGCAACAAGCTGATACCTTCCATCTCCCTGCACTGATACCTCCCATCTCCCTGCACTGATACCTTCCATCTCTCTGCAGCAAGCTGATACCTTCCATCTCTCTGCAGCAAGCTGATACCTTCCATCTCTCTGCACTGATATCTTCCATCTCTCTGCAGCAAGCTGATACCTCCCATCTCTCTGCATTGATACCTTCCATCTCCCTGCACTGATACCTTCCATCTCTCTGCAGCAAGCTGATACCTTCCATCTCTCTGCAGCAAGCTGATACCTTCCATCTCTCTGCAGCAAGCTGATACCTTCCATCTCTCTGCTGCAAGCTGATACGTCCCATCTCTCTGCAGCAAGCTGATACCTTCCATCTCTCTGCAGCAAGCTGATACCTTCCATCTCTCTGCTGCAAGCTGATACCTCCCATCTCCCTGCACTGATACCTTCCATCTCTCTGCAGCAAGCTGATACCTTCCATCTCTCTGCAGCAAGCTGATACCTTCCATCTCTCTGCACTGATATCTTCCATCTCTCTGCAGCAAGCTGATACCTCCCATCTCTCTGCATTGATACCTTCCATCTCCCTGCACTGATACCTTCCATCTCTCTGCAGCAAGCTGATACCTTCCATCTCTCTGCAGCCAGCTGATACCTTCCATCTCTCTGCAGCAAGCTGATACCTTCCATCTCTCTGCAGCAAGCTGATACCTTCCATCTCTCTGCAGCAAGCTGATACCTTCCATCTCTCTGCAGCAAGCTGATACCTTCCATCTCTCTGCAACAAGCTGATACCTTCCATCTCTCTGCAGCAAGCTGATACCTTCCATCTCTCTGCAGCAAGCTGATACCTTCCATCTCTCTGCAGCAAGCTGATACCTTCCATCTCTCTGCAGCCAGCTGATACCTTCCATCTCTCTGCAGCAAGCTGATACCTTCCATCTCTCTGCAGCAAGCTGATACCTTCCATCTCTCTGCAGCAAGCTGATACCTTCCATCTCTCTGCAGCCAGCTGATACCTTCCATCTCTCTGCAGCCAGCTGATACCTTCCATCTCTCTGCAGCAAGCTGATACCTTCCATCTCTCTGCACTGATACCTTCCATCTCTCTGCAGCAAGCTGATACCTTCCATCTCTCTGCAGCAAGCTGATACCTTCCATCTCTCTGCAGCAAGCTGATACCTTCCATCTCTCTGCACTGATACCTTCCATCTCTCTGCAACAAGCTGATACCTTCCATCTCTCTGCACTGATACCTTCCATCTCTCTGCACTGATACCTTCCATCTCCCTGCACTGATACCTTCCATCTCTCTGCAACAAGCTGATACCTTCCATCTCCCTGCACTGATACCTTCCATATCTCTGCAGCAAGCTGATACCTTCCATCTCTCTGCAGCAAGCTGATACCTCCCATCTCTCTGCAGCAAGCTGATACCTTCCATCTCTCTGCAGCAAGCTGATACCTTCCATCTCTCTGCAGCAAGCTGATACCTTCCATCTCTCTGCAGCCAGCTGATACCTTCCATCTCTCTGCAGCAAGCTGATACCTTCCATCTCTCTGCAGCAAGCTGATACCTTCCATCTCTCTGCAGCAAGCTGATACCTTCCATCTCTCTGCAGCAAGCTGATACCTTCCATCTCTCTGCAGCAAGCTGATACCTTCCATCTCTCTGCAGCCAGCTGATACCTTCCATCTCTCTGCAGCAAGCTGATACCTTCCATCTCTCTGCACTGATACCCTCCATCTCTCTGCAGCAAGCTGATACCTTCCATCTCTCTGCACTGATACCTTCCATCTCTCTGCACTGATACCTTCCATCTCCCTGCACTGATACCTTCCATCTCTCTGCAACAAGCTGATACCTTCCATCTCCCTGCACTGATACCTTCCATCTCTCTGCAGCAAGCTGATACCTTCCATCTCTCTGCAGCAAGCTGATACCTCCCATCTCTCTGCAGCAAGCTGATACCTTCCCTCTCTCTGCAGCAAGCTGATACCTTCCATCTCTCTGCAGCAAGCTGATACCTTCCATCTCTCTGCAGCAAGCTGATACCTTCCATCTCTCTGCACTGATACCTTCCATCTATCTGCAGCAAGCTGATACCTTCCATCTCTCTGCAGCAAGCTGATACCTTCCATCTCTCTGCTGCAAGCTGATACGTCCCATCTCTCTGCAGCAAGCTGATACCTTCCATCTCTCTGCAGCAAGCTGATACCTTCCATCTCTCTGCTGCAAGCTGATACCTTCCATCTCTCTGCAGCCAGCTGATACCTTCCATCTCTCTGCAGCAAGCTGATACCTTCCATCTCTCTGCAGCAAGCTGATACCTTCCATCTCTCTGCAGCAAGCTGATACCTTCCATCTCTCTGCAGCCAGCTGATACCTTCCATCTCTCTGCAGCCAGCTGATACCTTCCATCTCTCTGCAGCAAGCTGATACCTTCCATCTCTCTGCACTGATACCTTCCATCTCTCTGCAGCAAGCTGATACCTTCCATCTCTCTGCACTGATACCTTCCATCTCTCTGCAGCAAGCTGATACCTTCCATCTCTCTGCAGCAAGCTGATACCTTCCATCTCTCTGCAGCAAGCTGATACCTTCCATCTCTCTGCACTGATACCTTCCATCTCTCTGCAACAAGCTGATACCTTCCATCTCTCTGCACTGATACCTTCCATCTCTCTGCACTGATACCTTCCATCTCCCTGCACTGATACCTTCCATCTCTCTGCAACAAGCTGATACCTTCCATCTCCCTGCACTGATACCTTCCATATCTCTGCAGCAAGCTGATACCTTCCATCTCTCTGCAGCAAGCTGATACCTCCCATCTCTCTGCAGCAAGCTGATACCTTCCATCTCTCTGCAGCAAGCTGATACCTTCCATCTCTCTGCAGCAAGCTGATACCTTCCATCTCTCTGCAGCCAGCTGATACCTTCCATCTCTCTGCAGCAAGCTGATACCTTCCATCTCTCTGCAGCAAGCTGATACCTTCCATCTCTCTGCAGCAAGCTGATACCTTCCATCTCTCTGCAGCAAGCTGATACCTTCCATCTCTCTGCAGCAAGCTGATACCTTCCATCTCTCTGCAGCAAGCTGATACCTTCCATCTCTCTGCAGCCAGCTGATACCTTCCATCTCTCTGCAGCAAGCTGATACCTTCCATCTCTCTGCACTGATACCCTCCATCTCTCTGCAGCAAGCTGATACCTTCCATCTCTCTGCACTGATACCTTCCATCTCTCTGCACTGATACCTTCCATCTCCCTGCACTGATACCTTCCATCTCTCTGCAACAAGCTGATACCTTCCATCTCCCTGCACTGATACCTTCCATCTCTCTGCAGCAAGCTGATACCTTCCATCTCTCTGCAGCAAGCTGATACCTCCCATCTCTCTGCAGCAAGCTGATACCTTCCCTCTCTCTGCAGCAAGCTGATACCTTCCATCTCTCTGCAGCAAGCTGATACCTTCCATCTCTCTGCAGCAAGCTGATACCTTCCATCTCTCTGCACTGATACCTTCCATCTATCTGCAGCAAGCTGATACCTTCCATCTCTCTGCAGCAAGCTGATACCTTCCATCTCTCTGCTGCAAGCTGATACGTCCCATCTCTCTGCAGCAAGCTGATACCTTCCATCTCTCTGCAGCAAGCTGATACCTTCCATCTCTCTGCTGCAAGCTGATACCTCCCATCTCCCTGCACTGATACCTTCCATCTCTCTGCAGCAAGCTGATACCTTCCATCTCTCTGCAGCAAGCTGATACCTTCCATCTCTCTGCACTGATATCTTCCATCTCTCTGCAGCAAGCTGATACCTCCCATCTCTCTGCATTGATACCTTCCATCTCCCTGCACTGATACCTTCCATCTCTCTGCAGCAAGCTGATACCTTCCATCTCTCTGCAGCCAGCTGATACCTTCCATCTCTCTGCAGCAAGCTGATACCTTCCATCTCTCTGCAGCAAGCTGATACCTTCCATCTCTCTGCAACAAGCTGATACCTTCCATCTCTCTGCAGCAAGCTGATACCTTCCATCTCTCTGCAGCAAGCTGATACCTTCCATCTCTCTGCAGCAAGCTGATACCTTCCATCTCTCTGCAGCCAGCTGATACCTTCCATCTCTCTGCAGCAAGCTGATACCTTCCATCTCTCTGCAGCAAGCTGATACCTTCCATCTCTCTGCAGCAAGCTGATACCTTCCATCTCTCTGCAGCCAGCTGATACCTTCCATCTCTCTGCAGCAAGCTGATACCTTCCATCTCTCTGCACTGATACCTTCCATCTCTCTGCAGCAAGCTGATACCTTCCATCTCTCTGCACTGATACCTTCCATCTCTCTGCAGCAAGCTGATACCTTCCATCTCTCTGCACTGATACCTTCCATCTCTCTGCAGCAAGCTGATACCTTCCATCTCTCTGCACTGATACCTTCCATCTCTCTGCAGCAAGCTGATACCTTCCATCTCTCTGCACTGATACCTTCCATCTCTCTGCAGCAAGCTGATACCTTCCATCTCTCTGCACTGATACCTTCCATCTCTCTGCAGCAAGCTGATACCTTCCATCTCTCTGCAGCAAGCTGATACCTTCCATCTCTCTGCACTGATACCTTCCATCTCTCTGCAACAAGCTGATACCTTCCATCTCTCTGCACTGATACCTTCCATCTCTCTGCACTGATACCTTCCATCTCTCTGCACTGATACCTTCCATCTCCCTGCACTGATACCTTCCATCTCTCTGCAACAAGCTGATACCTTCCATCTCCCTGCACTGATACCTTCCATATCTCTGCAGCAAGCTGATACCTTCCATCTCTCTGCAACAAGCTGATACCTCCCATCTCTCTGCAGCAAGCTGATACCTTCCCTCTCTCTGCAGCAAGCTGATATCTTCCATCTCTCTGCAGCAAGCTGATACCTTCCATCTCTCTGCAGCAAGCTGATACCTTCCATCTCTCTGCACTGATACCTTCCATCTCTCTGCAGCAAGCTGATACCTCCCATCTCTCTGCAGCAAGCTGATACCTTCCATCTCTCTGCAGCAAGCTGATACCTTCCATCTCTCTTCAGCAAGCTGATGTTGTCAGAGATGAGTAAACTACCTGGAAAACCTCAAACATGGCCTGCCATTATCACCACCTACGAAGGTCTTTAAGGTTCACCTGAACTCAATGTTCTGTGGGTTCTCCACGTTCTATTATGTGTGTTAAAATGTTTACTGACCTCTTTTCCACGGTGGTCATGAGTCTGTTGTTATCTCCCCCATACCTCTCCCTCCATACCTCTCCCCCTGCCCCTCCCTGATTACCTCTCCCTCCTTACCTCTCCCCCTCCCCCTCCCTCCTTACCTCTCCCCCTCCCCCTCCCTCCTTACCTCTCCCCCTCCCCCTCCCTCCTTACCTTTCCCTTTCCCTCCTTACCTCTCCCCCTCCCTCCTTACCTCTCCCCCTACCCCTCTCCCTTTACCTCTCCCTCTCCCCCTCCCTCCTTACCCTCCCCCTACCCCTCCCTCCTTACCTCTCCCCTACCGCTCCCTCTCCCCCTCCCTCCTTACCTCTCCCCCTCCCTCACCCTCCCTCCTTACCCTCCCCTCCCTCCTTACCTCTCACTCTCCCCCTCCCTCCTTACTTCTCCCTCTCCCTCCTGACCTCTCCCCCTCCCCCTCTCCCCTTACCCCTCCCCCTCTCCCCTTACCCCTCCCTCTCTCCCCTTACCCCTCCCCCTCTCCCCTTACCCCTCCCCCTTCCTCCCTCTCCCCCTACTACTCCCCCTCCCTGCCTCTCCCCCTACCTCTCCCTCTCCCCTTCCCTCCTTACCTCTCCCTCTCCCTCCTTACCTCTCCCCCTTCCCCTCCCTCCTTACCTCTCCCCCTCCCCCTCCCTCCTTACCTTTCCCTTTCCCTCCTTACCTCTCCCCCTCCCTCCTTACCTCTCCCCCTACCCCTCTCCCTTTACCTCTCCCTCTCCCCCTCCCTCCTTACCCTCCCCCTACCCCTCCCTCCTTACCTCTCCCCTACCTCTCCCTCTCCCCCTCCCTCCTTACCTCTCCCCCTCCCTCACCCTCCCTCCTTACCCTCCCCTCCCTCCTTACCTCTCACTCTCCCCCTCCCTCCTTACTTCTCCCTCTCCCTCCTGACCTCTCCCCCTACCCCTCTCCCCTTACCCCTCCCCCTCTCCCCTTACCCCTCCCCCTCCCTCCCTACTACTCCCCCTCCCTGCCTCTCCCCCTACCTCTCCCTCTCCCCTTCCCTCCTTACCTCTCCCTCTCCCTCCTTACCTCTCCCCCTTCCCCTCCCAACTTACCTCTCCCCCTCCCTCCTTACCTCTCCCCCTCCCCCTCCCTCCTTACCTCTCCCCCTCCCCCTCCCTCCTGACCTCTCCCCCTACCCCCTTACCTCTCCCCCTCCCTCCTTACCTCACCCCCTCCCTCCTTACCTCACCCCCTCCCTCCTTACCTCTCCCCCTCCCTCACCCTCCCTCCTTACCCTCCCCTCCCTCCTTACCTCTCACTCTCCCCCTCCCTCCTTACTTCTCCCTCTCCCTCCTGACCTCTCCCCCTACACTTCCCTCCTTACCTTTCCCCCTCCCTCCTTACCTCACCCCCTCCCTCCTTACCTCTGTTCCACAGTGGTCTTGAGTTTGTCGTTCTCGCTCATCAGCGCTGCGGTCTCCGGTCCTCCGTGGGAGATCTTCTCATCATCCGTCCCGTTGATGCTGGAGGCCTGGGTGGACGAGGGGGTCTCACGACCCGACTCCTGGAGGAGGATCATTTATCATGTCAGATACAGGAGGATGATTCTGCTTCATAGAGCTGAGTCAGACTCCTGCCATCTGTAGTTAAACAGTCAGATAGTAACAGCTAGTTAGTACTGACCAGCTCTGAAACACCATGTAGTTATAGTAACAGCTAGTTATTACTGACCAGCTCTGAAACACCATGTAGTTATAGTAACAGCTAGTTAGTACTGACCAGCTCTGAAACACCATGTAGTTATAGTAACAGCTAGTTAGTACTGACCAGCTCTGAAACACCATGTAGTTATAGTAACAGTCAGATAGTAACAGCTAGTTAGTACTGACCAGCTCTGAAACACCATGTAGTTATAGTAACAGCTAGTTATTACTGACCAGCTCTGAAACACCATGTAGTTATAGTAACAGTCAGATAGTAACAGCTAGTTAGTACTGACCAGCTCTGAAACACCATGTAGTTATAGTAACAGCTAGTTAGTACTGACCAGCTCTGAAACACCATGTAGTTATAGTAACAGCTAGTTAGTACTGAACAGCTCTGAAACACCATGTAGTTATAGTAACAGTCAGATAGTAACAGCTAGTTAGTACTGACCAGCTCTGAAACACCATGTAGTTATAGTAACAGCTAGTTAGTACTGACCAGCTCTGAAACACCATGTAGTTATAGTAACAGCTAGTTAGTACTGAACAGCTCTGAAACACCATTTAGTTATAGTAACAGCTAGTTAGTACTGACCAGCTCTGAAACACCATGTAGTTATAGTAACAGCTAGTTAGTACTGACCAGCTCTGAAACACCATGTAGTTATAGTAACAGCTAGTTAGTACTGAACAGCTCTGAAACACCATGTAGTTATAGTAACAGCTAGTTAGTACTGAACAGCTCTGAAACACCATGTAGTTATAGTAACAGCTAGTTAGTACTGACCAGCTCTGAAACACCATGTAGTTATAGTAACAGTCAGATAGTAACAGCTAGTTAGTACTGACCAGCTCTGAAACACCATGTAGTTATAGTAACAGCTAGTTAGTACTGACCAGCTCTGAAACACCATGTAGTTATAGTAACAGCTAGTTAGTACTGACCAGCTCTGAAACACCATGTAGTTATAGTAACAGTCAGATAGTAACAGCTAGTTAGTACTGAACAGCTCAAACACCATGTAGTTATAGTAACAGTCAGATAGTAACAGCTAGTTAGTACTGACCAGCTCTGAAACACCATGTAGTTATAGTAACAGCTAGTTAGTACTGACCAGCTCTGAAACACCATGTAGTTATAGTAACAGCTAGTTAGTACTGACCAGCTCTGAAACACCATGTAGTTATAGTAACAGCTAGTTAGTACTGAACAGCTCTGAAACACCATGTAGTTATAGTAACAGCTAGTTAGTACTGACCAGCTCTGAAACACCATGTAGTTATAGTAACAGTCAGATAGTAACAGCTAGTTAGTACTGACCAGCTCTGAAACACCATGTAGTTATAGTAACAGCTAGTTAGTACTGAGCAGCTCTGAAACACCATGTAGTTATAGTAACAGCTAGTTAGTACTGACCAGCTCTGAAACACCATGTAGTTATAGTAACAGCTAGTTAGTACTGAACAGCTCTGAAACACCATGTAGTTATAGTAACAGCTAGTTAGTACTGAGCAGCTCTGAAACACCATGTAGTTATAGTAACAGCTAGTTAGTACTGACCAGCTCTGAAACACCATGTAGTTATAGTAACAGCTAGTTAGTACTGAACAGCTCTGAAACACCATGTAGTTATAGTAACAGTCAGATAGTAACAGCTAGTTAGTACTGAACAGCTCTGAAACACCATGTAGTTATAGTAACAGCTAGTTAGTACTGAACAGCTCTGAAACACCATGTAGTTATAGTAACAGTCAGATAGTAACAGCTAGTTAGTACTGAGCAGCTCTGAAACACCATGTAGTTATAGTAACAGCTAGTTATTACTGACCAGCTCTGAAACACCATGTAGTTATAGTAACAGCTAGTTAGTACTGACCAGCTCTGAAACACCATGTAGTTATAGTAACAGTCAGATAGTAACAGCTAGTTAGTACTGAGCAGCTCTGAAACACCATGTAGTTATAGTAACAGTCAGATAGTAACAGCTAGTTAGTACTGACCAGCTCTGAAACACCATGTAGTTATAGTAACAGTCAGATAGTAACAGCTAGTTAGTACTGAACAGCTCTGAAACACCATGTAGTTATAGTAACAGCTAGTTAGTACTGACCAGCTCTGAAACACCATGTAGTTATAGTAACAGCTAGTTAGTACTGAGCAGCTCTGAAACACCATGTAGTTATAGCCTACATCCCAAATGGCACCCTATTCCCTATATAGGGCACTACTTTAGACCAGGGTCTATGGGGAATAGGGTGCCATTTGGGGCATGTCAATAGTAACAGAGAGTACTGAGCAGACCTGGCAGGCTAAGACTGGCTGGCTGGGTGAGAGGCTAGAAAAACACCTCTCAAATCACCCTCTGAATCCCCAATGGAGCCTGCCAGGTCCCAAGGGAGCCATTTGGGACACGTATTGTAACCGCCAAAATAACGGAAACACCAACATGAAGTGTCTTAAAATAGGGTGTTGATGGTGATAGAAAACACTGTCTCGGGCAGCGCTCCAGATCTCCAATTAGTGTTCAATTAGGTTGTGCCCTGGTCTATAGTAGTGCACTATATAGGGAATAGGGCCCTGGTCTATAGTAGTACCACTATATAGGGAATAGGGCTCTGGTCTATAGTAGTACCACTATATAGGGAATAGGGCTCTGGTCTATAGTAGTACCACTATATAGGGAATAGGGCTCTGGTCTATAGTAGTACCACTATATAGGGAATAGGGCTCTAGTCTATAGTAGTACCACTATATAGGGAATAGGGTGTTATTTAGGACACAGCCATCCTCTCCTCTCTCTGTGTTGCCAGGGTTTTATCAGGTAAACCAGCAATATATTAATGAATAGGACCATCTCGGTTAACCCGGAACTAAAGTCTCACGTGATTGGTCAGCTGCTGGATTAATTTCTGGTTCCGTATTTGAGGGGGATTAAGAGATGCTGGAACGAGGAGCTCCACCGTCTCTCAACCAATGACGGGGCCGGATGGCCCCTTCAGAAATGGGATAGATGCGATTTTGTCCAAATAACCAGTGATGGAAAAACCCAAACACTGGAACTACTGCTGCTCGTCAGCCCACGCATTCCCATTCCTTCCCCACAGATTCTTAAAGGTACCAGTTATGTTAACGTAGCTCTGTCGAAGAGAGATTATACATCCCAAAACACTGGAACTACTGCTGCTCGTCAGCCCACGCATTCCCATTCCTTCCCCACAGATTCTTAAAGGTACCAGTTATGTTTACGTAGCTCTGTCGAAGAGAGATTATACATCCCAAAACAACCAACTACTGCTAATTAATGAAGATGTTATCATTACAGCCCAGTAGAGCACATATTAAATAATTATCTATGCAAATTTAAAAAGAAAAAAAAAACTATTCATCTTTATCTAATAAATGGAGAGTAATAGACCGTAATAGAGTCCAGTTTCCTCTGAATATGAACGGGATTAAACCATCTGATGTCAGACAGTAAGAGAGAGTCCAGTTTCCTCTGAATATGAACGGGATTAAACCATCTGATGTCAGACAGTAAGAGAGTCCAGTTTCCTCTGAATATGAACGGGATTAAACCATCTGATGTCAGACAGTGAGAGAGAGTCCAGTTTCCTCTGAATATGAACGGGATTAAACCATCTGATGTCAGACAGTGAGAGAGTCCAGTTTCCTCTGAATATGAACGGGATTAAACGATCTGATGTCAGACAGTAAGAGAGAGTCCAGTTTCCTCTGAATATGAACGGGATTAAACCATCTGATGTCAGACAGTAAGAGAGAGTCCAGTTTCCTCTGAATATGAACGGGATTAAACGATCTGATGTCAGACAGTAAGAGAGAGTCCAGTTTCCTCTGAATATGAACGGGATTAAACGATCTGATGTCAGACAGTAAGAGAGAGTCCAGTTTCCTCTGAATATGAACGGGATTAAACCATCTGATGTCAGACAGTAAGAGAGAGTCCAGTTTCCTCTGAATATGAACGGGATTAAACCATCTGATGTCAGACCACATAAAGACAACACATGCTACGGTTGTCATTGGCTCTGGTCAAACGTAGTGGATAGGGTTCCATTTGGGCCTCAACCCATATATCCAGGGAGTTTAGGGGCTTAAATAGTCAGAATACTAATGAGAGGACATGTTAGAATACTAATGAGATAACATGTTAGAACAGAACACTAATGAGATGACATGTTAGAACAGAACTGACAGTCAGAATACTAATGAGATGACATGTTAGAACAGAACTCACAGTCAGAATACTAATGAGATGACATGTTAGAATACTAATGAGATGACATGTTAGAACAGAACTGACAGTCAGAATACTAATGAGATGACATGTTAGAACAGAACTGACAGTCAGAATACTAATGAGATGACATGTTAGAATAGAACTGGCAGTCAGAATACTAATGAGATGACATGTTAGAACAGAACTGACAGTCAGAATACTAATGAGATGACATGTTAGAATAGAACTGACAGTCAGAATACTAATGAGAGGACATGTTATAACACTAATGAGAGGACATGTTAGAATACTAATGAGAGGACATGTTAGAATACTAATGAGAGGACATGTTAGAATACTAATGAGAGGACATGTTAGAATACTAATGAGAGGACATGTTAGAATAGAACTGGCAGTCAGAATACTAATGAGATGACATGTTAGAATACTAATGAGATGACATGTTAGAATACTAATAAGATGACATGTTAGAATAGAACTAGCAGTCAGAATACTAATGAGATGACATGTTAGAACAGAACTGACAGTCAGAATACTAATGAGATGACATGTTAGAACAGAACTGACAGTCAGAATACTAATGAGATGACATGTTAGAACAGAACTGACAGTCAGAATACTAATGAGAGGACATGTTAGAATACTAATGAGATGACATGTTAGAATAGAACTAGCAGTCAGAATACTAATGAGAGGACATGTTAGAATAGAACTGACAGTCAGAATACTAATGAGATGACATGTTAGAACAGAACTGACAGTCAGAATACTAATGAGATGACATGTTAGAACAGAACTGACAGTCAGAATACTAATGAGATGACATGTTAGAATACTAATGAGATGACATGTTAGAATACTAATGAGATGACATGTTAGAACAGAACTGACAGTCAGAATACTAATGAGATGACATGTTAGAATACTAATGAGAGGACATGTTAGAATAGAACTAGTAGTCAGAATACTAATGAGATGACATGTTAGAACAGAACTGACAGTCAGAATACTAATGAGATGACATGTTAGAACAGAACTGACAGTCAGAATACTAATGAGAGGACATGTTAGAATACTAATGAGATGACATGTTAGAATACTAATGAGAGGACATGTTAGAATAGAACTAGCAGTCAGAATACTAATGAGAGGACATGTTAGAATAGAACTGACAGTCAGAATACTAATGAGATGACATGTTAGAATACTAATGAGAGGACATGTTAGAATAGAACTAGCAGTCAGAATACTAATGAGAGGACATGTTAGAACAGAACTGACAGTCAGAATACTAATGAGAGGACATGTTAGAATACTAATGAGATGACATGTTAGAATACTAATGAGAGGACATGTTAGAATAGAACTAGCAGTCAGAATACTAATGAGAGGACATGTTAGAATAGAACTGACAGTCAGAATACTAATGAGAGGACATGTTAGAATAGAACTGACAGTCAGAATACTAATGAGAGGACATGTTAGAATAGAACTGACAGTCAGAATACTAATGAGAGGACATGTTAGAATACTAATGAGATGACATGTTAGAATACTAATGAGAGGACATGTTAGAACAGAACTGACAGTCAGAATACTAATGAGAGGACATGTTAGAACAGAACTGACAGTCAGAATACTAATGAGATGACATGTTAGAATAGAACTGACAGTCAGAATACTAATGAGAGGACATGTTGGAATACTAATGAGATGACATATTAGAATACTAATGAGAGGACATATTAGAATACTAATGAGAGGACATATTAGAATACTAATGAGAGGACATATTAGAATACTAATGAGAGGACATATTAGAATACTAATGAGAGGACATATTAGAATACTAATGAGAGGACATATTAGAATACTAATGAGAGGACATATTAGAACAGAACTGACAGTCAGAATACTGTCCTCAGGCTGTTGATGAGATGATGTAACACAATCCAGCAGACTTTTTACAGCTCTGACCCGTCACATTACAGCCTCCCAGGGTAGATTATGTGTCTGTTTGGCGGCTGGCAGATGATAAGTGACTCCCGGTCACCTTTGACCCCCACACACCAAGTATCATTTTACTCCACCTAGTCACTCATTACTGAGTGTGTGTATGTACAGTTGAAGTCGGAAGATAACACACACCTTAGTCTGTCTTAGGTCAGCTAGGATCACCACTTTATTTTAAGAATGTGAAATGTCAGAATAATAGTAGAGAGAATGCTTTATTTCAGCTTTTATGACTTTCATCACATTCCCAGTGGGTCAGAAGTTTATATACACTCAATTAGTATTTGGTAGCATTGCCTTTAAATGGTTTAACTTGGGCCAAACGTTTCGGGTAGCCTTCCACAATAAGTTGGGTGAATTTTGGCCCATTCCTCCTGACAGAGCTGGTGTAACCGAGTCAGGTTTGTAGGCCTCCTTGCTCGCGCACGCTTTTTCAGTTCTGCCCACACATTTTCTATGGGACTGAGGTCAGGGCTTTATGATGGCCACTCCAATACCTTGACTTTGTTGTCCTTAAGCCATTTTCCCACAACTTTGGAAGTATGCTTGAGGTCATTGTCCATTTGGAAGACCCACTTGCGACCAAGATTTAACTTCCTGACTGATGTCTTGAGATGTTGCTTCAATATATCCACATAATTGTCCATCCACATAATTGTCCCCCCTTATGATGCCATCTATTTTGTGAAGTGCACCAGTCCCTCCTGCAGCAAAGCACCCCCAACATTCTGCCATCCCCGTGCTTCACGGTTGGGATGTGTTCTTCGGGTTGCAAGCATCCCCCTTGTTCCTCCAAACATAACGATGGTCATTATGGCCAAACAGTTCTATTTTTGTTTCATCAGGCCAGCGGACATTTCTAAAAAAGTACATTCTTTGTCCCCATGTGCAGTTGCAAACCGTAGTCTGGCTTTTTTATGGCGGTTTTGGAGCAGTGGCTTCTTCCTTGCTGAGCGGCCTTTCAGGTTTTACTGTGAATATAGATACTTTTGTACCCGTTTCCTCCAGCATCTTCACAAGGTCCTTTGCTGTTCTGGGATTGATTTGCACTTTTTGCACCAAGGTACCTTCATCTCTAGGAGACAGAACGCTTCTCCTTCCTGATTGGTATGACAGCTGCGTGGTCTCATGGTGTTTATACTTGCCTACTATTGTTTGTACATATGAACGTGGTACCTTCAGGCGTTTGGAAATTGCTCCCAAAGATGAACCAGACTTGTGGAGGTCTACAGGTCTTGGGAAAATCAAAAGAGATCAGCCTTGATGTCAAGCAAAGAGGCACTGAGTTAGAAGGTAGGCCGTGAAATACATCCACAGGTACACCTCCAATTGACTCAAATGATGTCAATTAGCCAATCAGAAGCTTCTAAAGTCATGACATCAAGCTGTTTAAAGGCACAGTCAACTTAGTGTATGTAAACTTCTGACCCACTGGAATTGTGATACAGTATGTCTGAAATAATGTCTGTAAACAATAGTTGGAAAAATGACTCATGCACAATGTAGATGTCCTAACTGACTTGCCTAAACTATAGTCTGTTAACAAGAAATTTGTGGAGTGGTTGAAGAAGTTTTAATGGCTCCAACCTAAGTGTATGTGAACTTCCGACTTCAACTGTATGTATCTGTGCACATGCGTGTGTGTGTGTGTGTGTGTGTGTGTGTGTGTGTGTGTGTGTGTGTGTGTGTGTGTGTGCGTGCAGCCTTGGATGTAACTGCTAATGTGTGTGTGTGTGTGTGTGTGTGTGTGTGTGTGTGTGTGTGTGTGTGTGTGCGCGCGCGCAAAATTCACCGCTTCTTCACATGTTATTATGCGTGTGTGTGTGTGTGTGTGACCATGTGTCTGTGTGTGTGTGCCCGTATGTTACCTGGGAATTGTTACTCGATGTCTCCATCTTCTCCTGTGACTTGTCCCTGGCCAGCTTCGCTGCTTCCTTCACTTCCTGGAACTTCTCAGCAAACTGAAACAAGATGAGAAAAATAAACAAGGAAAAAGATTGATTAATACAAGTTCAAATATAAAAACAAAAATCACTGAAGACAAACGATGTGTGTGTGTCGCTTAACCTCTCTAGGGTACGTGGAACGTATCTGGTCAACATCCAGTGAGATTGCAGAGCGCCAAATTCAAATACAGAAATACTCATTATAAAAATTCAGAAAAGATACAACTATTTTACATGGGTTTAAAGATGAACTTCTTGTGAATCCAACCACGGTGTCAGATTGAAAAAAATGCTTTACGGCGAAAACATACCTTACGATTATTTGAGAACATAGCCCAGTTGACAAATCAGTACAAACAGTAACCAGCCAAGCAGAAGAGTTACAAAACTCATAAATAGAGATACAATTAATCCCTTAAAATTAATCCCTTCCTTTGATGATCTTCATATGGTTGCACTCAGAAGACATTAATTTACTCAATAAATGTTCCTTTTCTTCGATAAAGTCTCTTTATATCCAAAAACCTCGCGTTTTGCGCGTTTTCTTCAGTCAAATCAGGCAGTCAAAACAGGCAGACAAAAAAATCCAAATTGTATCCGTAAAGTTCATAGAAACATGTCAAACGATGTTTATATTCAATCCTCAGGTTGTTTTTAGCCTAAAGGATCTATAATATTTCAACAGGACAATAATGTCGTCAATATAAAAGGTAAACAAGAAATGCACTCTCTCGGGATTGCGCATGAAAAAGCTCTGTGACACGTCAGGGTCCACTCATTCAGACTGGTCTTAGTCCCTCATTTATAAGAATACAAGCCTAAAACAATTTCTAAAGACTGTTGACATCTAGTGGAAGGCATAGGAACTGCAAATTGAGTCCTAAGTCAATGGATACTGTAATGGCATTGAATAGAAAACTACAAAACCCCCCAAAAAACTACTTCCTGAATGGATTTTTCTCAGGTTTTTGCCTGACACATCAGTTCTGTTATACTCACAGACACTATTTTAACAGATTTGGAAACTTTAGAGTGTTTTGTATCCAAATCTACCAGTTATATGCATATCATATATTTTGGGCCTGAGTAGCAGGCCGTTTAATTTGGGCATACTTTTCATCCAAAATTCCGAATGCTGCCCCCCTACCATAGAGAAGTTAATGATGATGTAATCACATGTCCCAAATGGAACCTGGTCAAAAGTAGTGCACCATCACCCCTATAGGCCTTAGTCAAAAGTAGTGCACCATCACCCCTATAGGCCTTAGTCAAAAGTAGTGCACCATCACCCCTATAGGCCTTAGTCAAAAGTAGTGCACCATTACCCCTATAGGCCTTAGTCAAAAGTAGTGCACCATCACCCCTATAGGCCTTAGTCAAAAGTAGTGCACCATCACCCCTATAGGCCTTAGTCAAAAGTAGTGCACCATCACCCCTATAGGCCTTAGTCAAAAGTAGTGCACCATCACCCCTATAGGCCTTAGTCAAAAGTAGTGCACCATCACCTCTATAGGCCTTAGTCAAAAGTAGTGCACTATGAAGGGAATAGGGTGCCGTTTGGGATGTAACCATGGTGGAGATGAGGCGAGTTACTCTGACATGATGAGCTCAGGGACAAACTAGACTATCTACTATTTATTCATTGTAAAATATGTGAAGGATAAAAATCCCATGAGATGATTAATCAACTCATATCCAAGGTGGTTCCCAAACAACAACAACAACAACAAATACTGGACCAAACAAACACAGAGGTAGTGACGGAATGGCTTTATGTTGCCGGTAGTGACGGAACAGCTATATCTTAACAGTAGTGATGGAATAGCTTTGTCTTTTTAAAATTGCAACAGAAAATCAATGAACCAATCAGTACCTTGGCCAGCTGCTGCTCGGAGGCAAACCCCAGTCCGAACACTGTGTTGGCTCTGCTGTCAGCCCATTGGCCAAACTTCTGGGAGGTCTTGGTGAAGGTCATGTTTGGGGTGATGGTGCTGTTGATGATCACCTGAAGGGAGACAGGAAATTACACGTTAGTAGGAGATGCGGTGGTGCTCCTGGAGCAGCTTGAGGGGGTTAGTGCCTTGCTCAAGGGCACAACGGAAATACCTGGAGCAGCTTGAGGGGGTACGTGCCTTGCTGGGCCACAGGGACATGGAATAGGGTTAAAGCACAAACAGTTTTGGACACCTCAGTTGGCAGCCAGTTTGGGAAACCAGTTTGGGAAACCTCAGTGGGCCACAGTTTTGCATGTGCACACCTGGGGTGTAATCATTAGTCCAAACACTAAAACAAGAGTTTCTATTGGACAAATTCAGGTAGGTCCCTCCCTATTTCATTCCATTTACAAAACTTTATGCAACAGAATAAGCCCCTGAAGTCCTTTGGTGTTCGCCAGGCATAATGGGACCCATCTCGTCCAAAAAGTTGACTCCAGTTTGCCAAAAAGCACCTGGATGATCATCAAGACTCTTGGAAGAATGTTCTATGGACAGATGAGTCAATTATGCCTGGCGAAAACCATTAATTCCCCAGTACCTCATACCAACGGTCAAGAATGGTGATGGTGGTGTGATGGTTTGGGGTCCAGCATGGTGATGGTGGTGTGATGGTTTGGGGTCAAGCATGATGATGGTGGTGTGATGGTTTGGGGTCCAGCATGGTGATGGTGGTGTGATGGTTTGGGGTCCAGCATGGTGATGGTGGTGTGATGGTTTGGGGTCCAGCATGGTGATGGTGGTGTGATGGTTTGGGGTCCAGCATGGTGATGGTGGTGTGATGGTTTGGGGTCCAGCGTGGTGGTGGTACTGTGATGGTTTGGGGTCCAGCATGGTGATGGTGGTGTGATGGTTTGGGGTCAAGCATGGTGATGGTGGTGTGATGGTTTGGGGTCCAGCATGGTGATGGTGGTGTGATGGTTTGGGGTCAAGCATGGTGATGGTGGTGTGATGGTTTGGGGTCCAGCATGGTGATGGTGGTGTGATGGTTTGGGGTCAAGCATGGTGATGGTGGTGTGATGGTTTGGGGTCAAGCATGGTGATGGTGGTGTGATGGTTTGGGGATGCTTTGCTGCCTCAGGATCTAAGCGACTTGCCTTAATAGAAGGAACCGTGAATTCTGCTCTGTATCAGATCATTCTACAGGAGAACGTCAGGCCATCTGTTTGTGAGCTGAAGCTGAAGCACAGCTGGGTCATGCAGCAAGACAACGATCCGAAACATCAAGTCTATATGAAAATGGCTAAAAAGCCAAACACATTTGAAGTTTTGGAATGGCCTAGTCAAAGTCCAGACCTAATCCCAACGGAAATGTTGTGGCAGGACTTGAAACGAGCAGGTCACGCTTGAAAACTCACAAAACAGCGGCGAGTTACAGCAGTTCTGCATGGAAGAGTGGGACCAAAAAAAAAAACTCCACAGCGACGTGAGAGACTGATCAACTACAGGAAGCGTTTGGTTGGAGTCGTCGCAGATACAAGGTGGAGCAACCAGTTACTGAGTGTCCACGGGGGCAATTACTTTTACACACTGGGGCATTGAGTGTTGCATAACTTGTTCATCAAATAAGTTAAATAAGTATGTCAATTGTTGTGTTATTTGTTCACTCAGGTTCCCTTTATCTAATATTAGGTTTTGGTTGAAGATCTGACAACATTCCAGTATAAAAACAAAATATGCAAAAGTAGAGAAAATTAGAAAGTGGGCCAATATTCTTTTCACAACACTGTATTTATTATATTACTATTGGGACTGGCCTGGGGCTGGGACTGGAACTGGGACTGGGCTGGGACTGGGAAGGAACTGGGACTGGGACTGGGCTGGGACTGGGACTGGGCTGGGACTGGGACTGGGGCTGGGACTGGGTTGGGACTGGGTTGGGACTGGGTTGGGACTGGGACTGGGCTGGGACTGGGCTGGGACGGAACTGGGACGGGACTGGGACGGGACTGGGGCTGGACTGGGGCTGGACTGGGGCTGGACTGGACTGGGACTGGGACTGGGACTGAGGCTGGAATGGGACTGGACTGGAATGGGACTGGGACTGGGCTGGCCAAGACACACCTTATCCTACTGTGCAGAACAGCATGGGTCTGTGTTCTCCATGGAAAACATGAGCAGAATTTTGTTCTCAGTACATCTAAAGTAATCTTGTACAAGATTCAGAAGTGAAGCTAACCGTTTAGCTTCTCCAATACAACTCTGGCCAAAGATCAAGATTCAGAAGTGAAGCTAACCGTTTAGCTTCTCCAATACAACTCTGGCCAAAGATCAAGATTCAGAAGTGAAGCTAACCGTTTAGCTTCTCCAATACAACTCTGGCCAAAGATCAAGATTCAGAAGTGAAGCTAACCGTTTAGCTTCTCCAATACAACTCTGGCCAAAGATCAAGATTCAGAAGTGAAGCTAACCGTTTAGCTTCTCCAATACAACTCTGGCCAAAGATCAAGATTCAGAAGTGAAGCTAACCGTTTAGCTTCTCCAATACAACTCTGGCCAAAGATCAAGATTCAGAAGTGAAGCTAACCGTTTAGCTTCTCCAATACAACTCTGGCCAAAGATCAAGATTCAGAAGTGAAGCTAACCGTTTAGCTTCTCCAATACAACTCTGGCCAAAGATCAAGATTCAGAAGTGAAGCTAACCGTTTAGCTTCTCCAATACAACTCTGGCCAAAGATCAAGATTCAGAAGTGAAGCTAACCGTTTAGCTTCTACAATACAACTCTGGCCAAAGATCAAGATTCAGAAGTGAAGCTAACCGTTTAGCTTCTACAATACAACTCTGGCCAAAGATCAAGATTCAGAAGTGAAGCTAACCGTTTAGCTTCTACAATACAACTCTGGCCAAAGATCAATCTCTTATTCAGCATCAGAAATCAAAGGAAAAGTGAAATAACTTTTTTTTTTGTTTTTTGGGGGGGGCAAAAAAAACCTAAAATAAACCCCACTTCTGCTAACAGACTCCTTCCCTTCTGAACTCCAGAGAAATAGAGAAACATTTCCATAATAACACAATGACAAGAGAAAGAGCTGGAGGCTTTATGTAATCTGAAGAGGAACAGAGTCATATCAGGACCATTAGATTGGTTCCCTTCAGAGTCTCTGCTGCACGCTCTCTCTCACACTCACACACACACACACACACACACACACACACACACACACACACACACACACACACACACACACACACACACACACACACACACACACACACACACACACACACACACACACACAGCCTCCTACTATGTCCAGTATGCACGTGTCCACACAGCCCACTGACCCTTATAATGGTCATTACGACTCCCAAGCCCATATCCCAAAAAGGCACCCTATTCACGATATAGTGCACTACTTTTGACCAGAGCATTATAGAACTCTGGTCTAAAGTAGTGCACTATGTAGGGAATAGGGAGTCATTTGGGACACAAGCCCTTCTCGGTTACAGTGTAGTCCAGCTGTTAAACTAGTAGCTGTTTAACAGGCCTGTTACTGGAGCATAATAACATGTATTAATAGTCTAATGATAGACTGTCTCCTAAATGGTCCTGAGGGCCCTGGTCTATAGTAGTGCACTACATAGGGAATAGGGCCCTGGTCTATAGTAGTACCACTATATAGGGAATAGGGCCCTGGTCTAAAGTAGTGCACTATATAGGGAATAGAGCTCTGGTCTATAGTAGTACCACTATATAGAGAATAGGGCCCTGGTCTAAAGTAGTGCACTATATAGGGAATAGGGCTCTGGTCTAAAGTAGTGCACTATATAGGGAATAAGGCCCTGGTCTAAATATACTATATAGGGCATAGGGCTATGGTCTATAGTAGTGCCACTATATAGGGAATAGGGCCCTGGTCTATAGTAGTACCACCATATAGGGAATAGGGCCCTGGTCTATAGTAGTGTACTATATAGGGAATAGGGCTCTGGTCTATAGTAGTACCACTATATAGGGAATAGGGCTCTGGTCTATAGTAGTACCACTATATAGGGAATAGGGCTCTGTTCTATAGTAGTACCACTATATAGGGAATAGGGTGCTATTTGGGACAGAGCCAGTGTTTCCGGGAGAGAAGTGAGTCACTGAGACTGTGATATGGTAAGGAGCGTGATTGATGAAACTGATATAGATGAATAATCTACTGGTAAGGATAAGTGTCCCAGGGTGTGTATGACAACACAGAAACCTCCAGAGTTGTGGACTCAAGTCACATGACTTGGACTCGAGTCACATGACTTGGACTCGAGTCACACATTCGATGACTTGAGACTGGGAGACTCAAGACTTGGGGACTTCGACTTGAGACTGATGACTTGAAATTCTGTGAGTCTCCAGATGAGTCTCCAGACAGCAGATCCAGATGAGTCTCCAGATGAGTCTCCAGACAGCAGATCCAGGTGAGTCTCCAGATGAGTCTCCAGACAGCAGATCCAGATGAGTCTCCAGACAGCAGATCCAGATGAGTCTCCAGATGAGTCTCCAGACAGCAGATCCAGATGAGTCTCCAGACAGCAGATCCAGATGAGTCTCCAGATGAGTCTCCAGACAGCAGATCCAGATGAGTCTCCAGATGAGTCTCCAGACAGCAGATCTAGATGAGTCTCCAGACAGAAGATCCAGATCAGTCTCCAGATGAGTCTCCAGACAGCAGATCCAGATGAGTATCCAGACAGCAGATCCAGATGAGTCTCCAGATGAGTCTCCAGATGAGTCTCCAGACAGCAGATCCAGATGAGTCTCCAGACAGCAGATCCAGATGAGTCTCCAGATGAGTCTCCAGACAGCAGATCCAGATCAGTCTCCAGATGAGTCTCCAGACAACAGATCCAGATGAGTATCCAGACAGAAGATCCAGATGAGTCTCCAGATGAGTATCCAGACAGAAGATCCAGATGAGTCTCCAGACAGCAGATCCAGATCAGTCTCCAGATGAGTCTCCAGACAGCAGATCCAGATGAATCTCCAGATGAGTCTCCAGACAGCAGATCCAGATGAGTCTCCAGACAGCAGATCCAGATCAGTCTCCAGATGAATCTCCAGATGAGTCTCCAGACAGCAGATCCAGATGAGTCTCCAGACAGCAGATCCACATGAGTCTCCAGACAGCAGATCCAGATGAGTCTCCAGACAGCAGATCCACATGAGTCTCCAGACAACAGCTCTTGTTTCATTTTCTCCATTATGCCTACGTTTAAATGACCCATAATTAAAGAAAGTTATCCATACAGTTTATCAATCCTCTACGGACACATCTTGGCCAGAACGATAACGTTACTCTACCCGACTAATTCATTGATCACGTTCATATTTCAGACAGACCTAGTTTGGCTGGTTACTGGCTGTATGTCTGAAGACGGCTGTAACATCACACTAGGAGAGGCAGACGGGCGGGTGGGCAGGCAGGCAGGCAGGCAGGCAGGCTGGCAGGCAGGCCCTCCAAAGTGACAGGCAAGTTGCAGACAGACTGTGCTTTCCTTGTCTTTCAATCTCCACTGCATACAGGTGGAGTGGTAGGGTGTATTATCCTGTTGGACCCCAGAGAAGTGACATCATATCCCAGGAAAGGTAGGGTGTTTTATCCTGTTGGACCCCAGAGAAGTGACATCATATCCCAGGAAAGGTAGGGTGTATTATCCTGTTGGACCCCAGAGAAGTGACATCATATCCCAGGAAAGGTAGGGTGTATTATCCTGTTGGACCCCAGAGAAGTGACATCATATCCCAGGAAAGGTAGGGTGTATTATCCTGTTGGACCCCAGAGAAGTGACATCATATCCCAGGAAAGGTAGGGTGTATTATCCTGTTGGACCCCAGAGAAGTGACATCATATCCCAGGAAAGGTAGGGTGTTTTATCCTGTTGGACCCCAGAGAAGTGACATCATATCCCAGGAAAGGTAGGGTGTATTATCCTGTTGGACCCCAGAGAAGTGACATCATATCCCAGGAAAGGTAGGGTGTATTATCCTGTTGGACCCCAGAGAAGTGACATCATATCCCAGGAAAGGTAGGGTGTATTATCCTGTTGGACCCCAGAGAAGTGACATCATATCCCAGGAAAGGTAGGGTGTATTATCCTGTTGGACCCCAGAGAAGTGACATCATATCCCAGGAAAGGTAGGGTGTTTTATCCTGTTGGACCCCAGAGAAGTGACATCATATCCCAGGAAAGGTAGGGTGTATTATCCTGTTGGACCCCAGAGAAGTGACATCATATCCCAGGAAAGGTAGGGTGTATTATCCTGTTGGACCCCAGAGAAGTGACATCATATCCCAGGAAAGGTAGGGTGTATTATCCTGTTGGACCCCAGAGAAGTGACATCATATCCCTAGTTGATATTGGCTGCTAACATGAATGACCTTCCATCTCAAAATGTAGTTTATGTCAGTGTCCTGCAGTTTGAAAATGCCTCACTGTTTATGGCTGCGATGACAGGCTACATTTGGGCAGCGATTATGCACCGGGGTCGCGAACCACCCTTTTGGGGGTGGGGTTGCAGGTCAAAAAGTTTGAGAACAACAGAGCAAGCGAACAGATCGCTGATTTGCAGCGATAGGATCTGATGCAGCACAAATGCCAATTGGAGGGAGAGAGGATTGGCATAGTAAATACTCATAGTAAATACTCATAGTAAATACACATAGTAAATACTCATAGTAAATACTCATAAATACTCATAGTAAATACTCATAGTAAATACTCATAGTAAATACTCATAGTAAATACTCATAGTAAATACGCAGCTCTACAAACTGTTTGGAGATCCAGGATATGAACTGTTGACCTTGAAGCTCAGCAGCAATGAGGCAGCAATTACTAGACCAGACCGACTGGTCTTCAGGATGAAATGGAGATGAAGCTGCATTTGGAATCTGTTCAAATGTATCATGATATATCCAAAATATGTTGTCGACAAAATAATGAAAATGTCTGTCTGGTAGCATCAATACATAGACAAAGATGTGTAATTGAACATGCTATTGAATGTGAGGTTTATTTTACTTGAAAAAAACATACGACTTGGACTTGACGACTCTGACCTTGTGACTGGAATAACACACACACACACACACACACACACACACACACACACACACACACACACACACACACACACACACACACCTAAACAAAGAAAACATTCTTTGTCCCACTCTCTCTGTCTCGGAGCAGCACAGAGAACTGATCCCAACAATTAAGAGACAACACAAGACATGTTAATTACTATGCACCCCTTGTCTCATAGCAACATGGCCCTGCTCCAAAATTAGGACTAGGAATAACTGACAACTGCTGTCCTCCTCTCATTCTTCCTCTTCCTCCTCCTTTCTCTCTTCCTTTCTCCTCCTCTCTCTCTTCCTTTCTCCTCCTCTTCCTCCTCCTCTCTCTCTTCCTTTCTCCTCCTCTTCCTCCTCCTCTCTCTCTTCCTTTCTCCTCCTCTTCCTCCTCCTCCTCTCTCCCTCCCTCCCCATTATCACTCGTCTCCCTCTTTCCCCCCCATCTCTACCCCTCAATCCCCATCTCTTCCACAACCCCCATCTCTTCACCTCAACCCCCATCTCTTCCCCTCAACCCCCGTCTCTTCCCCTCAACCCCCGTCTCTTCCCCTCAACCCCCGTCTCTTCCCCTCAACCCCCTGTCTCTACCCCTCAACCCCCTGTCTCTACCCCTCACCCTCCTGTCTCTACCCCTCAACCCCCACCTCTACCCCTCAACCCCCACCTCTACCCCTCAACCCCCACCTCTACCCCTCAACCTCCACCTCTACCCCTCAACCCCCAGCTCTACCCCTACACCCCCGTCTCTACCCCTCAACCCCCGTCTCTACCCCTCAACCCCCGTCTCTACCCCTCAACCCCCGTCTCTACCCCTCAACCCCCATCTCTTCCTCAACCCCCATCTCTACCCCTCAACCCCCATCTCTACCCCTCAATCCCCATCTCTACCCCTCAATCCCCATCTCTACCCCTCAACCCCCATCTCTTCCTCAACCCCCGTCTCTACCCCTCAACCCCCGTCTCTACCCCTCAACCCCCGTCTCTACCCCTCAACCCCCGTCTCTACCCCTCAACCCCCGTCTCTACCCCTCAACCCCCGTCTCTACCCCTCAACCCCCGTCTCTACCCCTCAACCCCCGTCTCTACCCCTCACCCTCCGTCTCTACCCCTCACCCTCCGTCTCTACCCCTCACCCTCCGTCTCTACCCCTCACCCTCCTGTCTCTCCCCCACACCCTCCTGTCTCTCCCCCACACCCTCCTGTCTCTCCCCCACACCCTCCTGTCTCTCCCCCACCCTCCTGTCTCTCCCCCACCCTCCTGTCTCTCCCCCACCCTCCTGTCTCTCCCCCACCCTCCTGTCTCTCCCCCACCCTCCTGTCTCTCCCCCACCCTCCTGTCTCTCCCTCACCCTCCTGTCTCTCCCCTACCCTCCTGTCTCTCCCTCACCCTCCTGTCTCTCCCTGCCTCTCCCTCATCCTCCTGTCTCTCCCTGCCTCTCCCTCGCCCTCCTGTCTCTCGCTCACCCTCCTGCCTCTAGCTCACCCTCCTGCCTCTAGCTCACCCTCCTGCCTCTAGCTCACCCTCCTGCCTCTAGCTCACCCTCCTGCCTCTCCCTCACCCTCCTGCCTCTCCCTCACCCTCCTGCCTCTCCCTGCCTCTCCCTGCCTCTCCCTCACCCACCTGCCTCTCCCTCATTCTCATCCTCCTGCCTCTCCCTGATCCACCTGTCTCTCCCTGCCCCTCCCCCACCCTCCTGCCTCTCCCTCATCCTCCTGACTCTCCCTCACCCTCCTGCCTCTCCCTCACCCTCCTGCCTCTCCCTGCCACTCCCTCACCCTCCTGTCTCTCCCCCATCCCCCTGCCTCTCCCTCATCCTCCTACCTCTCCGTCATCCTCCTGCCTCTCCCTCACCCTCCTGCCTCATCCCCGTCTCTCCCTGCCTCTCCCTCACCCACCTGCCTCTCCCTCATTCTCCTGCCTCTCCCTCATCCTCCTGCCTCTCCCTCATCCACCTGTCTCTCCCTGCCCCTCCCCCACCCTCCTGCCTCTCCCTCACCCTCCTGCCTCTCCCTCACCCTCCTGCCTCTCCCTGCCACTCCCTCACCCTCCTGTCTCTCCCTCATCCTCCTGCCTCTCCCCCACCCTCCTCATCCCCCTGCCTCTCCCTCATCCCCCTACCTCTCCGTCATCCTCCTGCCTCTCCCTCATCCTCCTGCCTCTCCCTCATCCTCCTGCCTCTCCCTCATCCTCCTGCCTCTCCCTCATTCTCCTGCCTCTCCCTCATCCTCCTGCCTCTCCCTGCCTCTCCCTCATCCACCTGTCTCTCCCTGCCCCTCCCCCACCCTCCTGCCTCTCCCTCATCCTCCTGACTCTCCCTCACCCTCCTGCCTCTCCCTCACCCTCCTGCCTCTCCCTGCCACTCCCTCACCCTCCTGTCTCTCCCTCATCCTCCTGCCTCTCCCCCACCCTCCTCCTCCCCCTGCCTCCCCCTCATCCTCCTACCTCTCCGTCATCCTCCTGCCTCTCCCTCATCCTCCTGCCTCTCCCTCACCCTCCTGTCTCTCCCTCATCCTCCTGCCTCTCCCCCACCCTCCTCCTCCCCCTGCCTCCCCCTCATCCCCCTGCCTCTCCCTCATCCCCCTACCTCTCCGTCATCCCCCTACCTCTCCGTCATCCCCCTACCTCTCCCTCATCCCCCTGCCTCTCCCTCATCCTCCTGCCTCTCCCTCATCCTCCTCCTCCCCCTGCCTCCCCCTCATCCCCCTGCCTCTCCCTCATCCCCCTACCTCTCCGTCATCCTCCTGCCTCTCCCTCATCCTCCTGCCTCTCCCTGCCTCTCCCTCATCCACCTGTCTCTCCCTGCCCCTCCCCCACCCTCCTGCCTCTCCCTCATCCTCCTGACTCTCCCTCACCCTCCTGCCTCTCCCTCACCCTCCTGCCTCTCCCTGCCACTCCCTCACCCTCCTGTCTCTCCCCCATCCCCCTGCCTCTCCCTCATCCTCCTACCTCTCCGTCATCCTCCTGCCTCTCCCTCACCCTCCTGCCTCATCCCCGTCTCTCCCTGCCTCTCCCTCACCCACCTGCCTCTCCCTCATTCTCCTGCCTCTCCCTCATCCTCCTGCCTCTCCCTCATCCTCCTGCCTCTCCCTCATTCTCCTGCCTCTCCCTCATTCTCCTGCCTCTCCCTCATCCTCCTGCCTCTCCCTCATCCTCCTGCCTCTCCCTCACCCTCCTGTCTCTCCCTCATCCTCCTGCCTCTCCCCCACCCTCCTCCTCCCCCTGCCTCCCCCTCATCCCCCTGCCTCTCCCTCATCCCCCTACCTCTCCGTCATCCCCCTACCTCTCCGTCATCCCCCTACCTCTCCCTCATCCCCCTGCCTCTCCCTCATCCTCCTGCCTCTCCCTCATCCTCCTGCCTCTCCCTCCTTTTTATATTTCCCTCACCACCCCATCTCCCTCTCTACCGAGGAGCTAACACTTATCTTTTTTTTCCAGAGCTCAGACCTCACAGAGAGACCTCACACCCTCACACCTCACTGAGAGCTCAGACCTCACAGAGAGACCTCACACCCTCACACCTCACTGAGAGCTCAGACCTCACAGAGAGACCTCACACACTCACACCTCACTGAGAGCTCAGACCTCACAGAGAGACCTCACAGAGAGACCTCACAGAGAGACCTCACAGAGAGACCTCACAGAGAGACCTCACACCCTCACACCTCACCGAGAGCTCAGAACACTGTCCAAATCAGACATGCATGACAAATCCCCTGAGCTTTGTATTTCCAATAAAAGGCTCTGTAAAACACAACGTCAGACAGGAGAACTTGAAGAGACGGGGAGTTAGACAACAACCTTTACTGACATGCTTTAGAGACACCGCTCAGCTTGTTGTCAAGGTTATCTATAGGTGACTGTTGCTAGGGGTCGAGGAAGACTTCTCTGAGAGGTCAAAGAATTCGAAATTCGCATGTATGTTTTCTACACATGCACACAACCATCCTCCCCCCTCCTACCCTCGCCCTCCTATCCTCCTCCTTCTCCTATCCTCGCCCTCCTATCCTCCTCCTTCTATCCTCGCGCTCCTATCCTCCTCCTTCTCCTATCCTCGCCCTCCTATCCTCCTCCTTCTCCTATCCTCGCCCTCCTATCCTCCTCCTTCTCCTATCCTCGCCCTCCTATCCTCCTCCTTCTCCTATCCTCGCCCTCCTATCCTCCTCCTTCTCCTATCCTCGCCCTCCTATCCTCCTCCTATCCTCGCCCTCCTACCCTCCTCCTCCTATCCTCGCCCTCCTACCCTCCTCCTCCTATCCTCGCCCTCCTACCCTTCTATCCTCGCCCTCCTACCCTCGCCCTCCTATCCTTCCATCCTCAACCTCCTATCCTCACCCTCCTATCCTCCTATCCTTGCCCTCCTACCCTCCTATCCTCGCCCTCCTACCCTCACCCTCCTATCCTCGCCCTCCTATCCTCCTATCCTCGCCCTCCTACCCTCGCCCTCCTATCCTCCTATCCTTGCCCTCCTACCCTCGCCCTCCTATCCTCGCCCTCCTATCCTCGCCCTCCTATCCTACACCCCTTCTAACTTCCCCCTCCTATCGTCCACCTCCTACCCTCCAATCCTCCTACCCTCCTATTCTCCCCCCTCCTACCCTCCTATCCTCTACCCCTACCCTCCTATTCTCCCCCCTACCCTCCTATCCTCTACCCCTACCCCTATCCTCTACCCCTACCCCTACCCTCTACCCCTACCCTCCTATTCTCCCCCCTCCCACCCTCCTATCCTCTACCCTCCTATCCTCTATCCCTACCCTCCCCCCTCCTACCCTCCTATCCTCTACCCCTACCCTCCTATCCTCTAACCCTACCCTCCTATCCTCTAACCCTACCCTCCTATCCTCTACCCCTACCCTCCTATCCTCTACCCTCCTATTCTCCCCCCTCCTACCCTCCTATCCTCTACCCCTACCCGCCTATTCTCCCCGCTATCCTCCCCTCGCCCTCCTATCCTACACCCCTTCTAACTTCCCCCTCCTATCGTCCAACTCCTACCCTCCAATCCTCCTACCCTCCTATTCTCCCCCCCCTCCTATCCTCTACCCTCCTATTCTCCCCCCTCCTACCCTCCTATCCCTACCCTCCCCCCTCCTACCCTCTACCCCTACCCTCCTATCCTCCACCCCTACCCTCCTATCCTCTACCCTCCTATCCTCTACCCTCCTATTCTCCCCCCTCCTACCCTCCTATCCTCTACCCCTACCCTCCTATTCTCCCCGCTATCCTCCCCTCGCCCTCCTATCCTACACCCCTTCTAACTTCCCCCTCCTATCGTCCACCTCCTACCCTCCAATCCTCCTACCCTCCTATTCTCCCCCTCCTACCCTCCTATCCTCTACCCCTACCCTCCTATTCTCCCCCCCTACCCTCCTATCCTCTACCCCTACCCCTACCCTCTACCCCTACCCTCCTATTCTCCCCCCTCCTACCCTCCTATCCTCTACCCCTACCCTCCTATTCTCCCCCCCTACCCTCCTATCCTCTACCCCTACCCTCCTATCCTCTACCCCTACCCTCCTATCCTCTACCCCTACTATCCTATACCCTCCTACCCTCCATCCTCTACCCCTACCCTCCTATTCTCCCCCCTACCCTCCTATCCTCTACCCCTACCCTCCTATTCTCCCCCCTCCCACCCTCCTATCCTCTACCCCTACCCTCCTATTCTCCCCCCACCCTCCTATCCTCTACCCCTACCCTCCCCCCTCCTACCCTCCTATCCTCTACCCTCCTACCCTCCTATCCTCTACCCCTACCCTCCTATTCTCCCCCTCCTACCCTCCTATCCTCTACCCCTACCCTCTACCCCTACTCTCCTATTCTCCCCCCTCCTACCCTCTACCCCTACCCTCATATTCTCCCCCTACCCTCCTATTCTCCCCCCTACCCTCCTATTCTCCCCCCTCCTACCCTCCCATCATCTACCCCTACCCTCCTATTCTCCCCCCCTACCCTCCTATTCTCTCCCCTCCTACCCTCCTATCCTCTACCCCTACCCTCCTATCCTCCCCCCTCCTACCCTCCTATCCTCTACCCCTACCCCCCTATCCTCTACCCCTACCCTCCTATTCTCTACCCCTACCCTCCTATCCTGTACCCCTACCCTCCTATCCTCTACCCCTACCCTCCTATCCTCTACCCCTACCCTCCTATTCTCCCCCCTCCTACCCTCCTATCCTCTACCCCTACCCTCCTATCCTCTACCCCTACCCTCTACCCCTACCCTCTTATCATCTACCCCTACCCTCCTATTCTCCCCCCTCCTATCCTCTACCCCTACCCTCCTATTCCCCCTTTTACTCTCCTATCCTCTACCCCTACCCTCCTATTCTCCAACCCTCCTATTCTCCCCCCTCCTACCCCCTATGGTCCCTAGTCCCCTAACCCCTATGGTCCCTAGTCCCCTACGGTCCCTGGTCCCCTACGGTCCCCTACCCCCTATGGTCTCTAGTCCCCTACGGTCCCCTACCCCCTATGGTCCCTAGTCCCCTACGGTCCCTGGTCCCCTACCCCCTATGGTCTCTAGTCCACTATGGCCCCTGGTCCCCTACGGTCCCTGGTCCCCTACCCCCTATGGTCCCTCGTTCCCTAGTTGTGGCTCATCCTATAGAACTACGGCTGTAAAACATGTTTTTAATATACTGTCCACGCTGTCTCTTACACACACAGGACTCTGACACTGTTGGAGCTAGAAACACCAGCATTACTACACTGTTGGAGACAGAAACACCAGCATTACTACACTGTTGGAGCTAGAAACACCAGCATTACTACACTGTTGTAGCTAGAAACACCAGCATTACTACACTGTTGGAGCTAGAAACACCAGCATTACTACACTGTTGGAGCTAGAAACACCAGCATTACTACACTGTTGGAGACAGAAACACCAGCATTACTACAATGTTGGAGACAGAAACACCAGCATTACTACACTGTTGGAGACAGAAACACCAGCATTACTACAATGTTGGAGACAGAAACACCAGCATTACTACACTGTTGGAGACAGAAACACCAGCATTACTGCACTGTTGGAGACAGAAACACCAGCATTACTACACTGTTGGAGCTAGAAACACCAGCATTACTACACTGTTGGAGACAGAAACACCAGCATTACTACACTGTTGGAGCTAGAAACACCAGCATTACTACACTGTTGGAGCTAGAAACACCAGCATTACTACACTGTTGGAGACAGAAACATCAGCATTACTACACTGTTGGAGCTAGAAACACCAGCATTACTGCACTGTTGGAGACAGAAACACCAGCATTACTACACTGTTGGAGCTAGAAACACCAGCATTACTACACTGTTGGAGCTAGAAACACCAGCATTACTACACTGTTGGAGCTAGAAACACCAGCATTACTACACTGTTGGAGCTAGAAACACCAGCATTACTACACTGTTGGAGACAGAAACACCAGCATTACTACACTGTTGGAGCTAGAAACACCAGCATTACTACACTGTTGGAGCTAGAAACGCCAGCATTACTACACTGTTGGAGACAGAAACACCAGCATTACTACACTGTTGGAGCTAGAAACACCAGCATTACTACACTGTTGGAGACAGAAACACCAGCATTACTACACTGTTGGAGACAGAAACACCAGCATTACTACACTGTTGGAGCTAGAAACACCAGCATTACTACACTGTTGGAGACAGAAACACCAGCATTACTACACTGTTGGAGACAGAAACACCAGCATTACTACACTGTTGGAGCTAGAAACACCAGCATTACTACACTGTTGGAGCTAGAAACACCAGCATTACTACACTGTTGGAGACAGAAACACCAGCATTACTACACTGTTGGAGCTAGAAACACCAGCATTACTACACTGTTGGAGCTAGAAACACCAGCATTACTACACTGTTGGAGACAGAAACACCAGCATTACTACACTGTTGGAGCTAGAAACACCAGCATTACTACACTGTTGGAGCTAGAAACACCAGCATTACTACACTGTTGGAGCTAGAAACACCAGCATTACTGCACTGTTGGAGACAGAAACACCAGCATTACTACACTGTTGGAGACAGAAACACCAGCATTACTACACTGTTGGAGCTAGAAACACCAGCATTACTACACTGTTGGAGCTAGAAACACCAGCATTACTACACTGTTGGAGCTAGAAACACCAGCATTACTACACTGTTGGAGACAGAAACACCAGCATTACTACACTGTTGGAGACAGAAACACCAGCATTACTCTGCACCTGCAATAACATCTGAGTAGCGCAGGGGTCTAAGGTACTGCATCTCAGTGCAAGAGGTGTCACTACAGTCCCTGGTTCGAATCTAGGCTGTATCACATCCGGCCGTGATTAGGAGTCCCATAGGGCGGCACACAATTGGCCCAGCGTCGTCCAGGTTTTAGAGTCGGCCGTCTTTGTAAATAAGAATTTGTTCTTAACAGACTTGCCTCGTTAAATAAAGGCTCAATCTAAAAAAAAAAATGAAATAGGTACGCGACCAATTAAATGTGATTATGAAGTAGTGCACTAGATAGGGAATCGGGCGCCATGTGGGACTCATCCCAAGTCCCTGATAGAAGACTGGTACGTTCACAGGGAACTAAGGAGATTCAGTCTTCAGTCTAAGATCTCTGACATGTCATGGTTGTATGGTTGTCTTCGGTATGTGTGTAAGATCTCTCTGACATGTCATGGTTGTCTTCAGTATGTGTGTAAGATCTCTCTGACATGTCATGGTTGTCTTCAGTATGTGTGTAAGATCTCTCTGACATGTCATGGTTGTCTTCAGTATGTGTGTAAGATCTCTCTGACATGTCATGGTTGTATGGTTGTCTTCGGTATGTGTGTAAGATCTCTCTGACATGTCATGGTTGTATGTGTTAATGTAACTACCTGGAGTAGTCTCAATACACCTGATCAAACACACATGCAGGGGGAGAGTGAGAGAGACACACACAACACCCTCCTATCTCATTTCAACTGTGTAGGGCGGCTATCTCAGAGAGATACAGTATTAACGTCTTCCCAAATCTGAAATCACCCACCCAGAGAGACAGAAAGACAGAGACAGAGACAGAGAC